>NW_015548336.1:294527-345124 GCF_001515605.1 Sinocyclocheilus anshuiensis
TATTTTGCATATGCAATTCCAATATACTTATTTTATAACAAAAGCAGTACATTTACAAAAATGCAGGTGAATTAATATAATCATTTAGAATAATTTATTAATAATATAATATATAAATATTATAATATTAAATTAGTCATGTAATTATATAAGGACTACAACAAACAATGTGAAGATTGTATACTATACACTATAAGATTTTAAAAGGAAAAAAAGCCCTTTTGTCCCATGTGAAACAATGGTCTTGTATATCCATACTTCTAATTCTGAATCATCACAAACAATCTGTCAGCTAAAGATAAATAAAAAAACTTTAAACCAGACAAAAGCAGCAATGTTTACATAACTTTACTCAATTGTTAGTTAAGTTTCATGCCATCCAAGAATACGGTCACTTAGCAAAGCTCTACTCTGCACACACTGGAATGGCACCTTCATCAATAACCACCTCTTTTTCTTCCTCCTCAGCACATTCTCTCTCCTGCCTCAGTGACCTCTTGCGCTGCTCTTCTAGGAACAAACTGGAGTTGGCCGGGATACAGAACTCACGGAAACACCGCTTGAAGTTTTCATCCAAGAAGGCATAGAGGACAGGGTTTAAACAACTGTTAGCATAGCCCAGAGCAATGCAGAAATGCATGGCTGCCATCGAGGCCTGGCTCGTCCCAAGATCCACATGCCCCAAGGCCTGGATCAAAGCCAAGACCTGCACTGGCATCCAGCACAACACAAAAGCAGCAACCACAGACAGTACCATATAGGTGATTCTCCTCAGATTCCGGTCCTTCTCTCTAGAACCGGACAGGACACGTACACTGCGCAGGCGTCGTACCATCAACCCGTAGCAGACACTTATGATCACCACAGGAATCAAGAAAGAGAAGAGGAACACACAAATCACAAACACAGGCCACCAGTGTTCTCTTGGTTTAGGCAAGTTCAGTATGCACTCGGCACCTGCACAGAAATAAAGTCAGGGAATGAATTGATAAAGCTGATTTAAAGTAGTGCCATGATTTACAATGAATCATGAGCGGAAAGCAAAATCTCCCACAAGAGAGAATAGCGCACAAATCATTTAAAAAAAGAAAAAAAAGTTTAGTTTTTTTCTTAAAAAGTTCTTCTGAACAGGATGTTTTACAAATACATTACCATTCAAAAGTTTGGAGTCTTTACAATGTTTTTGAAATAGGTCTCTTATGCTCACCAAGGCTGCATTTATTTGATCAAAGATACAGTAAAAACAGTATTGTTATGTGGTTTTATATACTGTTAGTTGTGTTGATATTTTTGTGTAAACTGATTTTTTTCTGGATCAACAGAAAGTTTTATTTGAAATAGTAATCTGTAGTAATTGAATGCATCCTGAATAAAACATTCAATTGTGTGTGTGTGTGTGTTTTATTTTACTGGCCCCAGACTTTTGAACTGTAGTGTATGTTTCAAAGGAAAAAAAGCTATTTTATTCTACAATGTTGGTATTTCCTGTTGCTGTAATCTTTGTTCATGTACACAAAGCCATATATTTGAACTCAAATGCCAATTTGGTTGATGTTAATTTAATATTGCATTTTTTTGTTTAATGTGTGATTTTATTTTATATACAAATTATCATGAAGAAAAATCTCTTATAAGCATGATTTATTATTAATCATGCTTTAAGACAGTGTGCAGTTATAATTTGTCTTCATTAAGCTTCCTCCTTTAACTTGAACCTCAAAAAGGTGTGCGTTTGTTTTACTTTTCTATATAAAAATTATCCAACAAATATCAAACAAAAATTGGCATCCCCCTTGCAGGCTGGTCAATGCAACAAAAACTGAATTAGTGCACCTTTAATACACAGTAAATTATAAAAACAAATATAATCATTTTGGGTACAACTGCCTAAGTAAACGATGGAACATCAACATGACAACATCAAAATGACAAAAACGGATTCACATTTTCGTGACATAATGAACAAACATGCTTCGGAATGACAGGTTGACACAGGATAATGAGAAAAGAGACTACCGTAAACATCCTTCTCCTCCTCCACCTGACCCATGATCATAACAGGCAGTCCTACGGCTGACGCCAGCACCCACACAGCCACGTTGATCAGCTTGGCCCGGAGCGGGGTGCGAACTGTCAGGGAGCGCACAGGGTGGCAGACGGCTATGTAGCGATCCACACTCATTATGGTCAGGGTGAAAACACTTGTGAACATGTTGTAATAGTCAATGGCCACCACAGCTTTGCACAGAGCCAGACCGAAGGGCCAGAAACCAAGGATGACATCCGTGCCTTGGAAAGGAAGAGTCGCCAGCACTAGTGCATCAGCCAAGGCCAGGTTAAAGATGTAAATGTTGGTGGCCGTTTTCATCTTTGTGTACCTGAAGCAGGTACAAATATCACTGTTCAAATAACTTTTAATAACACATTTAATTTAATTAAATTTATATAATTATTAATGTACATTAATTTATATGAATGAATATTGCATAATACACTAGTATAAAGTCTTTTAACAAAAAGAATTACACACTCCAGTTTAAATGATTAATAAAAAACTTAGTGTTTATAGGTCTCAAAGCAAATCCAATATTGTTTTTATAATTATTATTATTCTCTCATGTCCTTGGCATTGTTAGTGTCATGCTCAACTGTTTGTGCTACAAGAATGCTATTTATGCATTTTATAAATAAAGGGGTTGATATTTAAAGTACATTTTAGAATATTTAAGACATTATGAATTTAAAAAATAATCAGAAAATCATTCTGTGGAAACCAAATTTCAAGTGAATTTTTGTTCACAACTTCACATTATATTTAATAGGAAATAGTTTTAGCTTTGTATGTTTGTATAGTGTTAGTAATTCTTGGAGGAGATGCATGCATGCAAAACACACAGTATTATCATATATGACAGTATTATCATATATTGATCGTCTGCCATTGCTTGCAATGCCCTGCTAGATGACATGACCTATTGACAAAGACCAGGACAAGCAAAAGCATAATTTAAAAAGCAAATGACAATAACTACAGATGGATCTTCAGTATATTAGGATTAGGGTTAAAGCCTTAGTTCGCCTAAAAATTATGCCATCCAAGATAAAGATTTGGAGAAATTTAGATCCCTTTACATCACTTGTTCACCAATGGATCCTCTGCAGTGAATGGGTGCCGTCAGAAAGAGAGTTCAAACAGCTGATAAAAACATCACAGTAATCCACAAGTAATCCACACAACTCCAGTCTATTAATTATTGTCTTGTGAAGTGAAAAGCTACATCCATCAAGACATTTTTATCCTTAAATCGTTGCTTCTAACTAAAATAGAAGTCCTCTAATCTTATTTTTTTTTTCTGGGGAAAATTCATCTTGTCTGGATCAGGAGAGAAGTATGTGCAGATCAAGCACCTTTTACAAGCGAAAACAGTCCAAAACAGTTCTAAGCAAATATGTTGGTGGATTTTGATATAAGAGGACAACAAGGGACAGATTCCTCAAATCTGTTCTGATGAAGAAACAAACTCATCTACATCTCAAATGACAAGCGGGCAAGTAAATTTTCAGCAAATTTAAATTTTGGGGTGAACTACACCTTTGATGAATATTAAATCTGAATTATAAAGCAGCCATGCTTATCTTCAAATATTATCAAATTTAGGCATAGTCTGTCTCTTTCTGGACATAAATGAAAGACTATGCCAGTGATGTTGTGAAAACCTTGTTAACAATCCTCAAGAGGTAGACTGACACTTTTCATTCCAAATTCAGTGAAGCTCAGAGACAGGCTGTTATCTTCGAAGGTAAAGAAATTGCAGGTGGTGCTTGGTAACCAGCTTAGCAACAGGTTTTAAAATAGGCCCATAGGACTATATATCAGAACGTCTGAGTAATGACCATGTAAGTGAATGCATGAACACACATTATAACACTAAAGACAAAGACTCATTGCCTTTCCCTGGCTGTACACACAAACCACAAGCATGTACAACTACCTTTAAGGATGTTTTCCCTTAAAAGCATGAGGTGATGGAGCAAATCTATTTTCTGACTCCTAATTACGAGGCAGTTTTCCTTGTACATTAGATCAGCATGGAATTCCTTCATAATTATACCTTCAACAAAATACAAGCATGAGAGGGCGAGACAAAATTACTACATGGCCATGCTTGTCATGTTAAAGCGAACGACCAGGCGAAGAGTGCAAGTTGGTAAATCAGAGGGACATTTTGCATTGTCTCTTCACAATCAAACCTACACGAATTCCTCTTTCTCTGAATTAGACCTCAGGAATGGCTGAAACAATTTTTTATGATTATAAAACTCGTTGTGTATTCTGCTAATACGAACTCTTGCTGTGCTGATCGAAAAGCTGTGTCTTGGCCCCCGTCTACAGCTGTTTCATGACATGGAGGTTTGGACAAGAACCAAATGTTTATTTAGCAATGTAATGAACAAGCAGGCTTGTGACACGACGCTGGCAGAACAAGTGCTACGATGGATTAGTTAGCGCCTGAAAAGAGAAAATGGTGTCGCTTCAAGCTAATATTTCACTGTGTTAATGTACAGTTTCAACTACAGGGCAAAAACATGTCAAGAGCTCTAACTGGTGGTTAACAACCCAAAAATGAATTGCAGGTCTGTTCTGGTGATAACATAGCCATGTAATCATGCATAGTTCAACTATCAAAAGAAATAGGAATCAAAAGAAAACTATTTAGGAGAAAACACTTTTTTGTTGCGCCCAGTTAAACTGTTTTGTATTTCAGATTTTAAATTAGGCAAATGTAAACATGGATAGGTTGCAGGACACACATTAAAATATTTATACATTGTTTGTTTTAAGTGCATTTTTGTTTTGTTTGTTTCTGAAACAAAACCAGCTGAGAACTATGCAACATACAATAAAACCAATGAACATTCCCAGAAAATAACCAAATAGGAACCATATATTAACATTAGGGAAATGTTCTGCTGTTGTTGAAAATGTAAATCATAAGAAGCATTTCAAATAACGACCCCAATTAATAAAAACATGATGATGAAGCAATGTTGCAGCAAGATGAACATACTGTATAACGATGCTCTTTTTTAACCCTACAAAGCCCGTGTCATATTTGATAAATGAATTTTCTAAGGCCTCTAATGATCAACATGATCGCACCTTTACTGAAAAACCTATTGTGCAGAATCTTCTATATGCCTTCTGATCTCTGTTTAATAGTTCATTCTTTTTACTAAGTAAAAGGCTTTTATTGTCATTCTAAGGTCTATTTCCAACTTCATGGTACACGTCTTTTTTGCTGTGAAATCTTGAATGATTTTTGTAAACCTAAAAAAAAATTTCAAGATGAATTTGCTGGACTGAAGCAACTTGGGTTTACTTGATTATCCATACATCACTAGAAAATCATGTTAAAATGTAAGTATCAAAAATAATACAACAAGCTTTTCAATCATCTCTCAATAATCACTGTATTAGATTGTATTATACGTTTCGCCTCTCACAATTAAAACTACAGAGCTTTGATCATAAACACAAGCATTTAAATGTCATCTTGCTAAGACATTATTGGAAGATAAAATAACAACTGACATTTATATGCATTTATGTAGCCTGCTATATAAAATCTGACTGATTTACATTACAAGCGATAAGAATTTTATCTTACTATTAGGCCATATAAATAACAACAACAGCAATGCTGACATTTTTGGGTGTCTAAATAAAATGTAGGTGTTTTTTTTGGTGTATTATACTATATGGGCTATAGAAGCCTTATGTATCAAATATGACACATATGTTCCATTATTTTATATGTCAGGTTACAGGGTTAACTTTGTAACTATACACAACTCACATGCATTGAACTGGTTGTCCTCCTCTATACTGAGCTCTCTATATTGAGCTCTTCCTCTAGCTCACACACACACACTTATAATGATGACCCCGAACACTTATTCTCACCTGATAATTACATACATGACCAGGCAGTTCCCCACGAGCCCCACCACGCACACTATCAAGTAGACCACAACGACAGTGATCTTTGCGCCCTTAGGTAAAGGCTCGTCTACATCATCAAGCTCACTCAAATTCCCCTGAAAACGCGAGTCGTTGAACATCTGTTGGACGTCGGACAACTCGAGCAACTCCATCGTGAAGAAAGCACCCACAACTGTTGAGGAGAAGATACGAAACTAACAAAAACTTATGTATGTCTCACAACAAGCAAGTGAACAGAAGAAGCGAATAGGGTTTAAAGGACGCCTACACCCTTTAATATCGTTATATCCTCTCTGACAGAGTAGTATTGTGAAGTACTTACATCATTAAAGTGCAGATCAAGCTTGAAGTATGTGACGCTCTCCGGTGAAACTGAAGAGAGATGGGTCCATCTTAAACCAAGAAAAACGCTCAAGATTTCATGTTCATGAGACGAATCTCCTCACCGTAGAGTCCGACGTTCACTTCGCGCACATCGTTACAGTAATCACACATTGCGCGTGCGCGTAAATGTGTGTGTGTGTGTGTGTGTACACGTTTATCTCCAGGGTTGGTTGCTACACTTTTCATTCCTTGTTGAATATCTCAGGTGGAACAAACATTAACATAACCTAGCCAGGTACAAAATAAATCTGGGTCCTTGGGTGAAAAGCAAGCAAATTTAATGCCATAAATATTTGATTTATATATTTTTGTCTTAACAGTATTCACAATCTTTTAAAAAAAATAAAAAGGTAAAGAATAAAATAAAAATGTGAAAATTATAAATAATAATAATAATGACAATTTATAAATATATGTAAATTACCACTAGAAAGACTTAAGATGCTATTTTGCTCCTCAATATATGATGTAGCAGCAAAGAAGAAAGTTATTTTAAATGTAATATAGCAATGTCAATATTGGATAGTTATGTCTGCAGTGTTTTAAATAAGCTTTAGCCTATCTCTTAAAAATAAAGGTGCTTCAAAAGGTTCTTCAAGCGATGCCATAGAAGAACCATTTTTGGTTCCACAAAGAACCATTCAGTCAAAGGTTCTTTAAAGAACCATCTCTTTCTTACCTTTTTGTAATCTGAAGAACCTTCTTTCGCCACAAAGAACCTTTTGTGAAACAGAAAGGTTCTTCAGATGTTAAAGGTTCTTTATGGAACCATTTAGACAAAAAGGTTCTTCTATGGCATCGTGAAGCACCTTTATTTTTAAGAGTGGGTATCCAGCCAAAAGTGCATTACTATAATTGAGTCTTGAAGCTATGAAAGGATGACCTAACTTTTCAGTGTCTGGAATAGGTAGAAAATTCCCATATAAATTTATCAAAAGAAAATGACTTGACATGTAGTCTTTAATGCCCTTGATGTAATCTGCCATCAAGAAATATAGAGCTGTATGTCTTCTGCATAACAATGAAAGCTAAAGGCTAATAATCCTGGCTAAAGGAACATTTACAAACAGTGTTTATTGCTTTATACAGAGGGAACTGCCCTCTGCTGAAGGGCATTGCACAAGATTTGAAGCTGCAACCTTTTTTTTTTTTGCAGTGGAATTCACCATGCTGCCCTTCAGATCACAAGTAAAATATATCGTATGACTGTTTCAGAACAATGATTTCTGAACAAAAACAATAGGTGGACAATATTGTTGAAATAGAGAGATTGGATGCAGCACTGACTGAGACAGAGATATTCTAATGAAAATTATGTGGACCATAATGCAGTTAAAGGCCATTAGGCTAACCATGTGTCTTCCGATGAGACTAGTTATTTAAACAATTAAAATGCACAGAAATATAATGAGGATTCGAAAATCATAATGCTTTCGAAATCACAATGCATGATATTTACACTTTAAAATGCTTTCCTTACCCTACATGCTGCTCAGTAGCCTATAACGCACAGAGCTAGATAAAATACTCACATTTAACCTTGAGAGGAAAATTTACAATGCCTTTGCCAGTGCCATCTTATTTACAGTGAAAGCCTTTACTCATGGCTGTTGGTGATGCAGTATGACAGAGAGAGAGAGCGAGAGAGAGAGAGAAGTGAAGCTGGAGAATATTTATAGTAAACAACATACAGAACTACCACATTTTGCTATAAGTTTGATTGCATCATATAATAATTGCTGTTAATAGTGTTCATCGTCTGTTTTATTACGTCTTAAATTGATTTTTCCGTACTGCTGGTTCGTCTGGTCAGAGGAGAACTGGCCCCCCGACTGAGCCTGGTTTCTCCCAAGGTTTTTTCTCCATTCTGTCACCGATGGAGTTTTGGTTCCTTGCCGCTGTCGCCTCTGGCTTGCTTAGTTGGGGACACTTCATTTCCAGCGATACCGTTGACTTGATTGCAAAGATACTATTTAAACTGAGCTGGATGTTGACATCACTGAATTCAATGATGAACTGTCTTTAACTGAAAAATTTGTGTTTACTATTGTCATTTTGCATTATTGACACTATTTTCCTAATTAATGCTGTTCAGTTGCTTTGACACAATCTGTATTGTTAAAAGCGCTATATAAATAAAGGTGACTTGACTTGACTTGACTTATAGTGATGTTGTGCTGTGGGCTACAGAGTGTTTATAAGGCAGCACACACGGCTAGCACTACTGCAGTTTGTGGTGGAGATAGATGAGGGGATATTTTGTATCCCTGTGGAGAACACTCACTGAAATGTGAGGCAATAAATTTTCGACCTGCACTCACAAAACAGCAGCTCTGAAAAGCAGAAGTTGGAAAACTAGGAGCGGGTGCCAGGGAGAAAATGAGCGAATGAGCTGGAGAGGAAACGGAGATGATAGCGGTGACAGGCAAGAGACAACGTGGAGACAGGTGGGGGAGAAACAAAAGGTATAAAAACAAGTAATGTGAAATGGACAGTGTGGATTGTCCATTTGAAATGCTCTTCCTCACCAAGCCATATATATATATATATACATATATATATATATATATATATATGCGTATGTGCCTCAAAGCATGTGTGTTTAAGCAGAAAAAAGCATGCTGGATAACTTTCTTTATCTCTCAAAAGAGATTTTCTATATACGATTAGACAAACACAAAATTACCCGTGTTTGAGAATCACCATTACATCACAATTAAATGCCCTCCAGTGCAATTCAATGAGGAGTAATAGCTTATAGAAACGCTTAGAAAGTCTGAGATAATGAAATTCACAATGCCAGTGACCTGAATGCTCAATAAAACTATGTTCTTAAGAGTTCCGCATGGAATGTAACAATCATTATAGATTTAAGAAGAGGAGAACAGAGGGAAATTGTATCACACTCAATAACTCAAATGAGAAGTAATGATTAAACTTAATCAGCATATCATGCCCATTAAGGCACCCTATCTGTCAGAGAAAGAATGGCTATTTCACACAAGTATCTTTAAGATCACTGAAATTAGTTTTAAATCTTTTTTTTATGCTACTGGTCTGAAAGTAACCTGATTGAGATCAATGAGCTTCTAGCTAGTTAGTTGTTATCTTGTCAGAGGCAATGCAGATTTTATTTTTATTATTTTAATGTTTATTAATTGATTAAAAAATTTTTTTTATGGCTGCTAGATAATTTTAACCGAAGTTAACAGTCTTTAGATTTATACTTATATATATATATATATATATATATTGGCGAATGTACACTGACATCAGTATAATGGCCTTATGGGTATATATAGGCTATATATATATTTACCATAAAATAAAATATTGCGAGTAATTTAATATATTTATAGAGCTTTTAAAATTACACGAGTATCTTTCTGATTAAGAGAATATGTTAACGTCATGAAAAAGTTTAAAATTACAACATGATATCATCCTGCCCTCTTCTGGTGGTATTAGGTATTACGGAACAGCAGTTTATAAAGTGAAAGTGAAAAGTGAAAGTGAAGTGAAAGTGAAAGTGACGTGACATGTGGCCAAGTATGGTGACCCATACTAGGAATTAGTGCTCTGCATTGAACCCATCCAAAGTGCACACACACAGCAGTGAACACACACACACCCGGAGCAGTCTTATAATGATCTGTTCCGTCAATGGTCCACTATGGAGGACGAAACCTGCAAAAACAATAAATAAATAAATACACAAATAAATAAATGTGTGCATAAATACACGTATTCTTGTTTAAATACATATAGAAATAATTAAACGTGATTAAAGTAGGCAAATAAATAAAATAAATTGGCGGACAAATGGAAAATGTTTAAGGAAATGTTAAACTCCTATTTATTTTCCTTTGATCACTCATTTGTTTCTGAATGTAGTTCCACATTTATTTTTCCTCTGCACAACATGCTAATGAGAGGGTGTCAACCACGGACTTGGTCGGGGTCATGTCATAGCTGGGGGCGCGGCTTTCCCGCTGACAGGAAATGCATGGTGTAAATCCAGTATGGCCTACGTAAAGTCACTTTTTCCGTTTAACAGAGCAAGTCCTCCATAGTCCACTTGTTAATTTAAGGGGAAGGGCATAAATACCTAATTATTTTCTTACATTCAGTTTAAAGCATTTTCATTTCAACTTCATTCGTGCGAAAAACATATGCTACCTAGGGAAAAAATAAACGTAGCCTGCTGAACAGTGCACACTTCATGCACATTTATTAATTATCAACATTGAACACAACACAAGCAGCAGCATTTTATGCCACAGGAGGCGACAGAGTTTCACTTTCAAGCTTTTAAGCTTATATGCAAAGCACTCCCAAACCACATAGCATAAGAGATAAATAAATAAATAAATATATATATATATATATATATATATAGGGACCCCTGAGGTACCCCATAGGTGAGCGGTGCAGAAGGAGAGGACGAGTGTCCAATCATCACCTTAGCTGATCTATCGGAGAGGTATGATGAGAACCAATCCAGTGCCGTGCCCCTAATGCCAACTTCATCCCTTAGACGATTAAGAAGGGTAGCATGATCAACTGAATCAAATGCAGAACTAAGATCAAGTAGCATTAAAATAGCAGATTTACCGGAGTCCAAAGCAAGGAGTAGATCGTTTGACACCTTCAGCAGTGCAGACTCGGTGCTATGATGGGCTCTAAAACCAGACTGAAATTTATCTAAAATATTGTTTTGTGAGACAAATGACGATAACTGATTTAAAACAATTTTCTCCAAAATTTTAGACAAGAATGGCAACTTAGAAATAGGGTGGACATTTTTAAGATTGGTTGTGTCTAAATTTGGCTTCTTAAGAAGAGGCGTGATCACTGCTTGTTTGAGGCATATAGGAACACGGCCACTGTCTAAGGATCTGTTTATAATAGCCAGTACACTAGGGCTGATAGTATCCAGGACCTCTCTAAAGAGCTGGGTGGGGATAACATCAACAGGAGAAGTGGTAGGCTTAATCTTGTGAACTATATCGCCAAGCTCAGAAAGGGATATTGGTTCAAACCGTTCAAAAAAAGCATGACAAGTGAGTGGTTCAGAAGGGTCATGACTGCACATTGTAACAGTAGACCGTATGGCGTCCACCTTTCCCATAAAAGAATGTAGGAATGCTGTGCAGGTCTCTGGAGTACTGTCCAGACCAGAAGTGTTA
The DNA here is from genome assembly GCF_001515605.1 of Sinocyclocheilus anshuiensis. Taxonomy (NCBI): domain Eukaryota; kingdom Metazoa; phylum Chordata; class Actinopteri; order Cypriniformes; family Cyprinidae; genus Sinocyclocheilus; species Sinocyclocheilus anshuiensis. The sequence continues at coordinate 306,105 of NW_015548336.1, forward strand.
GCAGGAGAAAAAATAGTATTTAACGGTTAGGATTAGGGTTTGGGTTATAGGCTACTTGCATGTAATTATGCATAATTTATTGTTATTATAATAGTAAGTACATGTAACGTGTAACAAGGACACCTTAAAATAAAGTGTTACCCAAGATTCATAAAATGGTTAATGAATGAGTGTTACTGAAAACAAATAAAAAAAAAGTTTAATTGTACTAAAATCAAAATGGTACTAAAGTCACACCCAACAATAATACATCCATTCACTCTTCTGCACCACTTTAAATTTAAACACTGATGAGGGAAATTATGTTGAAACTAGACAATGATGAAAACGTTTTACAGTGCAGAAAATTAGCTACTTGATGAGTCAAGTTTATTGTTTTAAAGTGACTTTAAAGTGCGTTTTGACTTTTGAGTTAAAAACAACACTTTTATGATTTGATGTTGCTGAATGGGAACTTGAACCGTATTGGTTGTTTTGTGAGGGTGCAAAAACGGTTCAGCACTCCAGCATTTTCTTAAACGCCTTCCTGAAACTATCGTCTAAGAACGCGTAAAGGAACGGATTGAGACACGAGTTGGCATAACTCAGTCCCGTGATAAAATAAGAAATACCTATAACCAGAGGAGTGGTGGGCAAGTTTGAGGTGAGGGCGACCACCGTACTCAGGTGGAAGGGTGTCCAACAAAACAAGCAAACGGCAAGCACGACGAAGACCATCATTGTGACTCGTTTCTTGGCTTTGTCCAGAGCCTTACCATTTGAGTTGAGACGCATGCGTCTCAGCTTGTAGAGCATCACGCTATAGAGGATGCATATGGTTGAAACTGGAATGACAAAACCGAGGACCAGCGTGTAGATCCGACTGGCTTTGAACCAGAAACTCTCAGGACTTGGGAAACTCAAAACGCAGCTCTTGCGGCTCTCCGTGTCGTCGGGACTCACATAGACACCGGCGAAAACGGTGAAGGGCATCACGATGAGAATGACCAGAGCCCAAACGCTCAGGCTGACCGTTTTGGCTAACCTGTAGGTCCGGTGGGGCATCCGTTTGGAGCGCAACGTGGACACCACGACCAGATAGCGGTCCACACTCATCACAGTCAAGAAGAAGATGCTGGAGAAGATGTTGTAGTGGTCTATGGACAGAATCGCTTTGCATAAAATCTCTCCAAACGGCCAGTAGTTTAACAGGTGCTCGGCTATGTTGATGGGCAACACCAACGTGAAAAGGTCGTCGGCGATGGCCAAATTCAAAATGAATAAGTTGGTGACAGTTTTCATTTTAGGCGCCTTCAAAATCATGTAAATAACAGCGGTGTTGCCCGTGAGTCCCACAGCGCAAATGATTGAGTAAATAACCGGTAGCCAGATGTAGAAGTCAGGGTAGAGCATCCACGCTGGAGACGTGCAGTTGGTTTGGTTGTAATCCGGACTGGTCAGGTTGCATGAAGATTGCATTGTTTTATTATCCATTGTGCCTTTGAATTCTATTAAAAGCAGCACCTTTTAAAAGTAGAGAAAGTAAAAGTTTACTACAGAAGAAAAACTACATGCAATTGTTGCATTGTTTTCTGTAGAGAAGTCAAATGTTGTTATTGTTTCAGTGATTGTTTACTAAATACATTTGAACTAAAACATGTTTTGCATATATTCGCACAGTTATTCTAGTTTACCTTTTTAGTAAATAAAAAATGTTATGCATTTAAATGTTTAAAACGCATAAGAGTTTTGAAATGTAATAGTGTGTTTCAGTTCACGAAGTTGAAAATTCATTGAAGTCAGCATAAAAGTAAAAACGTTGAGAATTAGTCAACTTACCTGACAGATCCAGACATACAGGGTCTTCTGCTGATCTGCTCTATTGGCATTCAATGGACACTTTGTGGTAAATGGCAGAGAGCAGCGCTTTTACGCGCTCGATTTCACGCACGTATGATGTAAGACAGACCCTGCACCAGTCTTTATATCATTTTCATCTTGTATTGTCCAACAGGAAACACAGTAAGTCTCATAAAGGGCAATTTATCCACTTAGTCTTATGAAATAAATGACTGTACAGTAGCAGAACATTGTTCTTCTTAGGAGTCAAAAAAGTAAAACACCAGTCAGAACCTAAAAATAAGTAAATAAATACAATAAAATAAAAGAACATAGAAATAAAATTGAAATTACATAATACACAAACATAGGCTAAATTAACAAATCAATACTTACAAGTGGTCAAAGTGGATTTAATCTATTTTTTTTCACGCAAAAGTAAAAAAAAAAAAAAAATGTACTGACCTTTGCAATTTTGATATATGTGAGTACATAAGTTAAGAGAAGTATAGTGGTGTAAATGGGTACTTGTAAAGCCAGGATGCCTGCAGCCTTTTTTCTGTAGGGGCTGAAATGTCAGCATGTTCAAGCCTTATTTTAATGCTATTTTTAACATAGTTGTTGCCATAGTGATTTACAAGTCAACTTTTTTTCTCACTTACAACCCTCTTATGCAGATGACTACACACTTCAGGATTTCATTTAAATATATTGTTCTCTAACATCAGCATGTTACTCTGCTGGAGCTTTTATCATCAGGATATTATGTATGCAGACACCTGCTGATATGATGTATATGGACATAATTTAATAATTGTTTTGCAATGCTATTTTTACTTTGAGATAATGCATTAGTCTCAATTTCTGCATTAGGCTTTCTAAATACATCATGAAATTAGAGGAATACAACAGTCTTTAAAGCAAGATAAGAAGCATGTAGTGTCTATGTATAGAGAACAAACGGAGAAATTAACCGTGGCAGTACGCCAAGCATCACTGCGGATGTCAGTTCTTGCAAAATATATTTGCAGTTGTCAAGGTAAAGTGTCTGTAGGTGAAAAATAATATATTCTTCCAGTATTCACATACGGGGCTTTCAGAAATAATTTATGTTTTATGCATAGTAGACCACATATGTAATTTTCAAGTACATTCTATAAAATTAAGTAAAAGCACTTAAGATGTGTGATTTAAGGTAGCTTTCACACCGTAAATCAGAGGCCATAATGTTGTCCCTGAGTGGATGCATATATGTTCTGATTTAGCCATGAAATTATCAATCAAGGTAACACATAGTAATGTGATAGCAACAGATGCCTCAGAAAGTCTCAGTTTCTACCTTAAATGTCAAAAAAGAAAAAAAAGAATGTAAATTAGAAGGATTAAACAGGAGTAAAATAGATGCCGAACACAGCACTGTGAACTTTTATGATAAGGCCAAAAGAAGGAAATGGAGTCTGGGATGATCGATGGACAGGAAAGGTTGCCAATGCGGAAAACAGATTGTCATGACTCACGACTTGAAGATTGATTTGACTTAGAAGTGGGTGTTGGTGAAGTTTCAGAGGTGCATGGGGGAAGGGTAATTGATCACTATTTTAAAGCTTAAGTTATTAAGTTCTTTTATTCAAACTATGGAAACTACAGCTATTTTTTAATTAAGAGTTTGTACATTAAGTGTAGGTTGTTGTGTGTAACAGAACATTATTTTACAATAAAACAAATAAACTGTGACACAAATGTGTTCCAATGTGCAATTAAGGAAAAATAAAGGATAAAAAAGTATCCTGATACAGTAATCAAGACATAACAAACACTTATTCAACACTGCAGGTTATTTACAGTGTCATGCAGTGTTAGCAGCTGCATAAAACTAATAAAATATGAATTGCTTATGCAAGTTTGTTTCTGTTATTGTCTGACACTAATTACCTATTTGCAATACCAAAATAATATCACAAATGCTGAGCTAGACCAGCTCACTACTCAAAATGCAAAATCAACTGAGTACCTTTGGCTCATTTTCATACTGTTTCAATCAATTAAATCTCATGTGTGAAAACTGATCCATCACATTCAAAAACATTACAGTGAGCCCATGTTATACTCTGCCTTGCATGCATTGATTAGCCAATTAAATTCTTCAGCCTTTTGTTGAAGTGGCACGGACCCTGCAATTTTACTTACATTTTGTGTACCAAAACCATTTTAAAACGACTGTTTTGAAAAGTGGCATCAAGGGCACTAACAGCACTGAAAGGCTATGAAATAGGCTATGACCTATGTACTTTTTAGACTGTGTAGACAAATGTCAAAACATTGAATTTGCTTGATTTGTATAGTTTTGACAGCAGTTGTGCTTTAATATGTCCTGCCTCAAAGGTTTCATTTATATTAAACGTGAATCAAAGTGGAATAAACAAAAACAAAGTACAAACGGAGCATCAGGAACACTGTGAAATATTCCCTCACTCATCTTCACTCCCCCTGCGCATTTCTATATGGTGTCTGATTTGAATTCTTCTTATGTCCTATTGAATTACAGACAGTGTGGTTTGTGATCTCATCATGCCAGCTGATGCTATTCAGGTACCTTAATGTTGAGATGAGATGGAAGCTGTTTCTATTTGTTCTGTCTGGAATCCAGTTTTCAGTAAAAGCCCATAAGTTAAATGCAAAAAGATAATTTATCTAAAAAAATGACAATTTTGTCATCATTTACTCACCCTCATGTTGTTCCAAACCTATATGACTTTCTTCTTCTTTGGAACAAAAAAGAAGATATTTTGAAAGAATTCTCTTTTTTTCCTGCAGAAGAAAAAAGAAACAACAAGAGAGTGAGTACATGATATTTTCATTCAATTTTGCTTTTAAAGATCTGTGCTAAAATCAGGATTTAAAAACAATTATATTATATTCAGAATATTTTATTTATACAACAAAAAGAGTAAAAACTTGTAAGTAAATAATCAAAATGTCCTTTTCTTCAACTCTCTTCTCTTTTTCTGTTCTCCTCTCCTGTGAGATAAACATGTGGCCCAGCAGGATGAAAAAAAGTGCCTGTAATTATTTAATTTATGCACATGTATTATTCTGTGACTGTGCATCTACACGCTAAAAATAAAGATTCTTTATTGGCATCAATGGTTCTATGAAGAAACTTGAACATCCATGGAACCTTTCAAATGCAGAAAAGGTCCTTTATAGTCGAAAAAGGGCCTTTAGATTTTTAAAATGTTCTTCAAAATGGTTCTTTTAGGAACTGTTCACTGAAAGGTTCTTTTGGGAACCAAAAATGGTTCTTCACTGCAAAAACACCCTTTTGGAACCTTGATTTTTTTAGAGTGTATAAAAAAAGTGGCAAAACCTTCAGAGTGGTAAAAGCAAATGTCTTCAGATGTACTTGCAAAATAGGACACAGTGTCATTTTCAAGGACAGAGGAAAACCACAGCACAAAAGAAATGTAGGCTGAGTGATGCAGGGCCAGACAGCTCCACCATATGTGCCATGTTGGAATTTGAGAATGCCAGGTTGAAGTACATCATCAAAGTATGTCTCATCACATGCTGAATTCCCACACCAATCCTTATGAATGAGGATCTCTGTGTTTATAACCACAGCTAAAATCTATTACATGAATGTTGCAAAAACCATGTTTTATCGGTCTCTATTGGTCTTATAGTAAAGCAAAAATATGAAAATAGGCATTAAACATACAAATCTTAAGCTGTTCAGATGATACATGTACGTTTACTAGATTCAGACTCAAAGAGACATCTCTCTGCACTATTGACATGCATTAGAAGCAAGATTATAATGCAGATTTAAACCAATTTGGTCACTCAAAAACAGCAAGTGCAGGCAAAGGGAAAATAAATAAAGAAAGAAAATATTTACTAAGTTATAATCCTTAGATCTGAAATAGAACAATAGTTTTAGCTACATTGTGCACATTGTGTTTTGTATGTTTTCATAAAAAATAGAATATCTGCATTTTCTGCATCATTTTATATCTTTATAACTCTCTATAACTGGACCCCTGGGACTCAAGCAGCTTTGAAATGTTGATGCTTGTTGACGCACTGGCCCTTGATGGCCCAAGCTTTTTGCAAATCTTTATTCAAGATTCCTTCTCTTATTTCAGGGATGATTTACCAAATAAGTCTCTTTAAGGCTTTTTTCTTCTATTTTCATTTTTTGGTAAACTCATCTTTCCACCCCGTGGGCTTTGAAATAATTTCCAGGCAATAAAAGACAGAGTGTTAGCACCTCTTTGCTAATGCATAAATGAGTGGTGCTGAGCCAATTTTCAGTAATGGCAGGAAGTGAACGCATTAAAATGTTCTCTCTCTTATTTTCTCCTTATTTCTTTAACAGCGGCAGTCTGTACTCTCGCTCTATAAACAGGCCTCATGGATTAACAACATTGGTACCTCAATTAGCACATTTATTATGTGCAGATGTTTTCCAGCAGGCTGTAGGGTTCACTGATGTATTGAGAGTGTCCGTGCATTATTATGTGGACATCTTAGTTTTACACATGGGTGCCTGTGTGTTTGCGGTTTAGGACATTATGGAGTAAAAATGGAGGAATTTTCACATTTTGAGTGTTATTACAGAGTGCACAGGGCCAGAACTTGCCTTTCAGGACACATAAAATGGATTTGGTTTAACTTTAGGGGTTCTCTCACTGTGTCCAAAAGATACCGCTAACCAATCTCAAATCATAAGGCCTCCTATTCATAAAATCTTCCTGATTAACAGCCCTTGCTGATTTATGCATTTAATAATGTTTGCAAACAGCTTATTTTCCTTTAATGGACTCCCTGCAGTGCAAAATGTATTGGCTGAAATCTAGAAATAACAATAAACCTATCATTTTCTGATTATAGGTACCATAGTCATAAATAGTCACGATTGCATTCATAATATTTTAGAAAGAAACACTATTGTTCAAAAACAATCAAATCATAACTGCTGATATTATAGCTTTCATTATATAAAAATATATTATCAGTCTCTGCATGACTTAAAAAAAGATCATTAAAAATATATAAAGCATAAACTCACAGACAGAACTTCAGATGCAGTACTTTTTTTGAAAGCAACACATCTGAAGACTTTCTCCCTCCATTTATTCTTAAATCTAGCACTCAAAGAGAAAAAAATCTCAGTGAATTAATCAATCAATCGATGTTTCATTGACTCAAAAATGTGTAACTACATATGTGATAATCCTAAATATGAATATACTTTAGAAAGTTTTGAAATGATGAAAGTGGAAAAGGAGTAAGAGAAATTAATGTAACTGTGCAAAAAATAAATAAATAATAGTAATTTGAATCAAAAGTTAATTTAGCATCATTAATTCTTATATTCAAATCAAACTATTTATTTCTAATTTATTTTAGCTTTGCGTTTCATTTCCTTCATTGAGTCTGTTCTGTGTTCATCCATAACTGTCTGGTTTGGTTCAGCTACATCAAGAGACTACAACGGACAGTCAGGACTGCTGAGAGGATTATCGGTGCCCCTCTGCCCAGCCTCCAAGATCTTTACATCTCCAGAGTGAGGAAAAGGGCTAAGAAAATCACCTTGGACCCCTCACACCCAGCCCACTCTCTTCCAGCTGTTGCCTTCTGGCCGGCGCTACAGAGCACTGACCACCAGAACAGTCAGGCATAAGAACAGTCTTTTCCTGCAGGCTATATTCAGCCTGAACAATTCAACTTTCATAATTATACACCGTCCATCACAACTGACATATACACAGAATCCAAAATGTGTACACTTGTAAACTTTGTAAATAACATATCTGCACATTTATAACATATCTGTACATTTATTTAAACAACTAAAAATTTTTTCCTATACTTCTATTCTGTATATAGTACATTATTTAATTCAGTTTTTTCTTATATTAGTGTTATTTTCCATCCCTACTGTGTTATTCCTATGTATGCCTGCACTATCATGTATGTCTGCACTATGTTTGTACTTTCTTCTACACTGGAAGCTCCTGTCGTCAAGTCAAATTCCTTGTGTGTGTAAACATACTTGGTAATAAAGCTCTTCTGATTCTGATTCTAATGGGTCTTTTCATTTATATGCTCTGCTTTCTGTTTTCTGTATACTGCAATATTTTAACATGATACTGTATCTAAATATACAGGCGCATCTCAATAAATTAGAATGTCGTGGAAAAGTTCATTTATTTCAGTAATTCAACTCAATATAAAGTGGGAAAAAACTAAAGGGAGATTAGATTAATTGAGCAATTTGCCAAATGTTCTCTTATGATGTAACGTAATTGCATATGCATTTTCTTTGTAAAGATCCTCTCCAGATGTATCACATGATTTGTCAGTGAGCTAGAAAGTCCTAAATGATACAAGCTAAATGACAATGTAACAAATGAATATGGCTGAATGCAAATGCTTTCACACAAACAGAATGATGAACAATTTTCTGAAGGAGGATAATGTTCACAATTGAGAGCAATGTAGCAATAAGATCTCTCTGTTGCATTTAAAGTTGCTTATGATGTTTGAATGAAGATGTTAATCATCTCTGTAGCACGAAGCCTCCGAAAGCACATTCATAGTGGTTGCGGTCACAGGGTCGTGCTCTGCCTTGGAATTCACAACCAAATGTACACAACTGTAGCCATTAATTTTCCCAGATGAAAGGCAGTGTTTAGCATGTTATTTGCATAATGAATGTGATCTTGAAAAGTTCTTGGCCTCTGAACTAATGAAGAAAAATATTGCCATTCAGTCTGTTGCCTGGGGAACAAGCTCAGCTCACAACATTCTTATTGATGACCAATAACAAAGACTGAGAGCTAATAGAGATGCGTCATCCTTCCTAATCCCTGATGTTATTGCAGTTAGTGCGGTTAGCCTTTTCTCAGCTAAATGTAGAAGAGTTCTGTCCACAAGGATCAAAACATAGATGTTGTTCTACCTTGTTGTTTGTATTCTGTTGTTGTATATTTCAGGCTGGCAGAGGTAATAGACTGGTCTGCCAGCATTCAGGGAACATAGGAAGCAGGGATACCTCTAAACAGAATGTGAACAATGACCAAGGATGACACTAGACAAATCATTGGACAAATAACGCAGACACACAGTCTGTCACAGAATTTCAGACCGTCGATAAGATGAAAGGCATCACACAGAAGAGGAAATAAATATGAGTGAGAGAGGAGAATAAAAGTTCAATCTAATGAGGACAGAGTGTTTTTCCCCTCTCTCAATATTGAAAGGATTTAAAAGATGAAACGCTCATGCGAAACTGAGGTTGCACAGGTCAATACATAGAAGAGTCTGGCTTTCACCAAAGCGCATGTCAAAACATGAAGGAAATTCAAACAAACACATATTTACATACTCAAGTTGAAACCTGATTTGCAAGCCCTTTGACAGACTTTTGCTGACGTTCTCATTTCTCCAGCAGGGGGGAGAATATTAATAAAGCGGAGTCTCGGCATATCAAGAGGTGGCGCTAGAGAGCCATGTTCAGCTTCACGCTGTCTAAACTAAGGTTGCAAACACTCAGTTAAAAACAATTAGCATTATTTAAACACTGCATGAACGTGAAGATTTGTATTCCTTTTACGTCATAACGTTTCTTTTTGTGACTTTGAATTTAAATTATTTACACGTTTTAGATTTTAGATCCCACTTTACATGTCTATAATTAAATCTATAAAGCAAGTAATATACTATTATAGCTTTTATTAATATTTTGAATTAGTCTTTATTTTTAGATTTTCAGTTTTCATTTTTTATTTGATTTAAAGTTTTTTTTAATCATAGTAATTTTGTTCTGTTTTTGTCTCTTTAGTTTAGTTTTTATTAGCTTTTATTTCAGTTTTAGTTATTTTTGTACATGTTTAAACGAAAAGAAGATGTAAAATCTTGCCTTGGAAACTATATATATATATATATATATATATATAATTTTATTCAGTTAACATTTATTTTTATTTTAAGTAACGAAAATTATTATTTTGGTCACACTTTATTTTAAGGTCCAATTCTCGCTATTAACACACCATCAACTATGATTTTTGCTTCAATAAACTCCTAAGATGCTGCTTATTCATAGTTAGTAAGGTAGTTGTTAAGTTTAGGTATTGGGTAGGAATAGGGATGTGGAATATTGTCATGCAGAATATGTGCTTTATAAGTACTAATAAACAGCCAATATGTTAATAATGGGGATGCTTATAAGCAGAGAATTGGTCCCTATACCAAAGTGTTACCATTATTTTTAATGGGTTAGTTTTAGTAAACAAACCCTGAAGTAATGTTCCAGTAAGCTTTTGAACACACTTTGTACAGTAGAGAAATGTAAAATACACAAATTTGGAACAGCGAAAGGAGCCTCTTTCTGTCTCTTGGTTTGTTCATTTGACATAATCATTCAAATGCAGAACAGCTGACACTCTAGCTAAATAAATGGAAATGTTCATACACTAATTGAGATGCACTACATTGCTTGTATCATTATAAGCCATTTTATTAAATTATAATGAGATTTACAAGAAAAAGAGATACAAATAAAAAATATCTATAAAAAAGATGCAAATTAGAAAGCACAGACTGTAGAACCAAATGACTTGCAGCCTAGATAATGTCATTCAGTGATGTCATTGAAGCATTGCTCAGCTGGACCAAACACTCTTGTGGGACCTTGTGGGAAAGGGACAGAGCTCACAGCTTTTATTGAGCTGATACACATGACCTCCGCAAACTGTGTCTATAAGGTTAAAGGAATGTCAGGTCAAAGAGGAAACTTGCATCAAAAGGTCACATGCCACATAAATGTGAGTTCAAAGTCTTCAGATCAACTCAAGCCAGTATTTTTGGAACATCAACTGTTAAATAAAATTGTGTTTTATCTCCTTTAATATATATAATTAAGATTATTACAGTTAACTAAACCTACAACTAAAATAATAAAATAAACTTTTCCTACTCGAGCTTTATGTAAAATAAAATAAAATATAAAAAAGTGAACTATTTGAACTTATTTTATTTCAGATAGTTCCCAAGGCAACATGCTGATTTTTATTTAGTTTAACTTTTTATTGCTTACAAAGTAACAAAAACTATATAAAAACTATATAACATATTAGGGAAAAAAAAACAAAATATTAATAAAACCTATAATAGTTTTGCAATGATATTAATACTAGCCATTACTATCCTTGTGGGTACATTTAGTCCCCATAACATGATAAATACCAGGTACACAGACACACACACACACACACACACACACACACACACACACACACACACACACACATATATATATATATATCTGTGTGTGTGTGTGCGTGTGTACCTGGTATTTATCATGTTATGGGGACCAAATGTACCCACAAGGATAGTAATACCAGTAAATTTTGAACTTGTGGGGATATTTTTTAGGTCCCCATGAGGAAACAAGCTAATAAATCATACAGAATTAAGTTTTTTGAGAATCTAAAAATGCACAATGTTCCCTGTGAGGGGTAGATTTAAGTGTAGGGCGATAGAAAATACAGTTTGTACAGTATAAAAACCATTACGCCTATGGAATGTCCCCATAAAACATGGAAACACAACATGTGTGGGTGTGTGTGTGCACACATTTCTGTGTTTGCATTATACAGTTCAGTCAATGTATTTTGCATGTTGCCTGGCAACAGTCTGGTCAGGTATGATTAGTACAAGCAGCGAGAGAGATGTAACATGATTATCTTTGCAAATACATTTTTTTTAATCAAACACACACATGTAGAGTAACATAATTGTGTATTTAACAAAATATAAAAACTTCTCTCATAGAGAAGTGAATTGTATAGTGAATTGTAAAATATTTATTTGATCATTATATCTGTGTAGATGCGTGAAGCACAGTGAATTATGCCTGGCTCTGCGGTTCTGTCAATGCGTGTTGTGATGAAATGTCATCCACGCATCAAAGATTCCGCTGGGATCGAATCAAGAGAGGTTATCTAATGTGACAAAGCACTAAAGGACAGAGTTTATCTCAAATACATCAAGCATTATTCGGTTTTCAATATTTAATCTTCTTTCATTTAATCTGTGAGGAATGTCAACGTAAAACAAAGCGCATATTATCACTGCTCCTCCCTATGGAGTCCATTATGACTGTCATCCCGGCATCCATTGTGCAGACAAAAGAAAGGATGACCACAGACCAATGCGTTGCTTATCTCAGTTCAGCGGAACAGTTGATAGGCTTTCAGGTCCTTTTGTGCTGCCTTTATGGCACAGGAGTCATTCACAGGCCCTGTTGTCTATACTACACGCCTGAGGCAGATCCTCTTCACTCTCTTCTTTTCCTACTTTTCCCTTATCCCTCACTCCCGATTCCAGGAGCATATGTCACTTGGAAGTGCTTTGCTAATTAGAGGGCTCTTTTGTCTGTGGGTTTCTCTTTTCTCTGCTCTTGTTGTTGATGGTATTGCCACTGGAGTATCTGTGGGAGTCCTGCCGTCCCGACAGAAGGTTTTTATTGGACTCTTAATGAGTTTACCTCGGGTGGTCTCCTCTGCAAACCTGCACCTCTCATTCTGTGCCCAGAGTGAGCAGAGCCAGATTTCAGCCATCAGGGCCTCTTATCTCTTCAATTCAGGGTGTTTAAATGTGCGTATCTGTGTGTGTCCTGCGCAGGGACACAGGGAAGTGCTTTATCACAGGAATATGAGCTTTATACAAGCTCAACCTGATTGTTTTGACAGTGCAGCACTTTACAGAGCACACAAAAATGTGAGTGTGAGGAGAATTGTCAACAGTGCCGACTTGATTTCTCGTTCTTTTGGGAAAGTGGCACGTGTGCCACGTCACAACTAGTAAATAAGAAGTGACCCTCAGTGACCCTTTCCTGGCATTCTCTAGGGTCATCTCTCCTACAGCACCTGCTCTTTAAAATAAAGAGATCAACAAAGGTCACGACCCCTGTGTATAAAACACGTCAGTGGGTCAGAGGTCAAGCATTGACTGGTGAGGCTGTCCCAAAGTGACTCCGATTCACTGCGTCCAATCGTAACGTGACCCGGAAGCATTCAGTTCCCTGGTGGGCTGACGGGACATGTCAGAGGTTCTGGTTATTAGTTTGGGACTTCCGCTATAAAAGTGTGTTTCTGATAAAATTCTGTAAAACAAATAAAATAAAGGTCTTGTCATATCATCATAGAAATGAATTTGTGGAGGACACTTAGTACATGTACACTACCATTATTTTTTTTTTTTAATTGGTCTTTTTTGATCAATTTGAGGGTTGTTTTTTGTTTGTTTTTGTGTGTGTATGTTTTTACACACACAAACAAAATATTTTTTTTAATTTTATAGAAATGAATTCTTTCATTCAGCAAGGATGCATTAAATTGACCAGAAGTGATGGTAAATACATTTATAATGTTACAAAGGATTTCTATTTCAAATAAATTCTGTTCTTTTAAACTCTATCCATTAAAGAATTATGAAAAAAGTTTTGTATTTTTCACAAAAAAAGATTAAGTACTGTATTACACACTGAATACTGGAGTAATGGCTTTCCTATGACAGGGATAAATTTAATTTGGAAATATATTAAAATAGAAAACAGTTACTTTTTTAACTTTTGGAAGGTACATGTAGTGAAAATGTGTAGAGAAAATGAGTCTTAAAGGAGACGCACTATAAAAAGTTGCACTCACATTTAACAGTTAGATTAAAATAAATATGGAACTTAGAAAAGGGAAATTTAAACTAAAATCAAACAAATCTAAATATATACAATAAAATATGTAAAATAATTTAAAAATAGAAAATAAAATAGAAATAATAGAAATAAACCTAAAAAGCGGAGAAAAAGTAATAATAGAACCCATGTAAATACCCCCAATATTTTAAACAAGATTGAAAAATGTAAATGTATAATTGCCTCTTAACCTTTTGTGATTAGCCTACCCAGTGATTACTTTGAATCACTATTATATGAAAAGTTGCAGATGGCGACTGAGTATGGATATTTGAATAGGAATTTCCAAGCCAGCCAGTCAGCTGTGCATGCTCACAATATCCACCAATTTAGTCTTTGTAGTGCTGGGGAAAGCAGTCTCACCCCCTTTCTGATGTATGTACTTTCCATACTATTTAATTTATTTGCATACAGATGTCTAGTCAGCCCCACTTTGGGCCTGAAAGGGAGGGAGGGCTGCAGTCCTGGCAACAAGGCAAGAGTTGCTGACTGGCCCATAATTTCCAAGCATACTTTATAGCACCATGGCTACTGTGTTTCGATCACTGGGCACAGGTGGCATCTTAATTACCATGGATATTTTTGTGAGAAAGGGTGAGGGCCATTTGTATTGGATCACTAATTGAGCAGACCCTCTCAAAGTACCATTAGCACCACTTAGATCATTAAATTTAAGGGCCTGATGACACAGAATTACATAATGGCTTAGCCAACATTTAAACAGAGCAACTTTTAGGGGACTTCTGTGCTCAAATATGAGGGTATCCATCATGTATGATTCAAGATCACCAATCTAGACTTTTGTGTCCAGAATGTGAATAATTAGTGAGGGGAATTGTGGGGCATGGGAACAGGTGGAGCAGAGACTGTGGATGAGGGGAGATTGTCTCAGAGAAAGTTAGAGAGAGAGAGAAGAAGGGATGGTGTGAAAAGAGCTAGTCTCCTGTTCTTTCAGCTACTTTTGTCTTATTCTCTCACTAAGACAAGAAAACCTATACTTTTGGACAGCTGCTAAGCTGAATTTAGCTGCATTAGCTGCATATCTGTTGTCAAAGAACTGAACACATAATGCAGGCCATTGTCTTGTTAGTGTTAGTAGTCAGCAAAGTTTCCCAAAACCTGAAAGTTCTTATTAAACTTTTGAGGTTTTAGTTCACAGGCAATCTAGGCTTTTGTCTTTTCACAATATAACAATATTGCACAGCCAAACAAAACAGACTTACAATATAAGCTTACATTTTGCAAGTTAGGACAAGTAATGTATAGGTTTAATATTTTGTCTGGCCATGCAAATGTGTTTTAAAATGTTTGAAAATGTATAAATGTTTTAAAACGTGCTGTATATAGCCTATGTGTGTGTGTGTGTGTGTGTGTGTGTGTGTGTGTGTGTGGGTAGGCTTTTATTTGTTTTATTCATATTTTATTTATTTTATGTTATTTTAATCATATTTTTATTTATATCATTATATAATATACAATCAAATATACAATATACTTTTAATTTGAAACTTTAAATAAAAACTAAAAAAAGACTTTAAAGAATTATTTGGATAGATAGATAGATAAAAATAGACAGATAGGATATTTAATTTACACTATGAGGAAAGTTGCAAAAGTTTTCAAACATACACTCATAAAAATAAAGACAGTAAAATGCTTAATTGCCATTTGTTCTGTTGATGGATGTTGTGTAGTGTCTAATATCACTCATTGTTCAGTCATAATTTGGTTGCTGTTATCTCATCTAAACTTTAGCTGTTTCTCTTCTCATTCCCTTCCCCCATTTTTTTCTCACAAGAGTCTGGAAAAAAGCAAACTAGCTGGGCTTGCCTGATATTACCCTCCAGGGTGACAGCTGTGCCAAAAAGCCCTTCGCCCCACACACACACACACACACACACACACACACACACACACAGACAGACAAAGCTCATTTAGGGAGCCTGGCTCAGTGGCCTGGAAATCACACTCCAAGCTCCGCCCTAAAGTGTGGTTAGCCATTGTAATTGTAATGGGGCCATGTGTATGTGTATAAAGAAGAAGTGAGTGGGTTTAGACTTCTTCCCTCCCCGTAGACATATTCCACATACAACTACAGAAGTTTTCCTGAGTTTTCATTCAAGTTGAAGACTAAAACTACTAAAGCCTCTACAACATGTCATATAATAATAAACAGTCATCATCAACCATTATGTATGAGGCAAGAGTGTAAATAATTAATCAACACGCTCTCAAAGAAACAGAACCAAAACAGACACCATAAAATCCTTTATCATCAGTATTCACTAACATGAGACAATCTGCAGTTAAACACATAAAAGCCACTGCTGACAGACTCCAGGCACCCATATGTTCATATGAGTCCTTTCAAATAAACCTCTAAAAGCTTTTCACACTTTCTACAAGCCTGGTGTCCACTAAGTGTAAATGCCTTAATAAGCACCCCAGGTCCCCTCTACACGTCCCATAGTCCCCCTCCTTACTCACCATGGCAACAGCAAGTTGGTGGTGTTGGGGGGAAATAAAAAGCTTTGTGAATTTAGTATTTTTTTCACATCATTACATTGTTTAGAGCATAAGAAAAATTATATTTTATTCATAAGTTATGCTATGTCCTCTGTAGAGGACACCAGGACTCAGTTTTTCTAAAAACCATCTGTCATGGGGGGTAAGACTTCAGATCATGTAAAGAGGCCTACGTGGGCTCCAGCAGCAACCCAGCATATATGCCTTCTCACTGGCCTGACAGGGGAGAGGGTGGGGGAGAAGAGAGGGAAGAGAGAGGTACACCAGAGTGCACAGATTGAGTTTGGGAAAGAATGAGAAGGCCTGATCTGAGGGCATGAGTTTTCATTGATTGATTAACTGATTTATAGAGTTTATAGAGACTAAGAGTCTTTAAAAAAGAATAGATTTACTAAATATTTATGTTAAGAAAATTTCTAAATATTTAAAAATTGATTTATGAAAAACAATTTGAAAATTAATCAGATTTAAATTATAATTACAAAATATTATCATATTTCCATAAGGATGTACAGTTGTATCACTAAATTAATGTCAGCCATTTTTAAAACCCAAGGAGAGGGAGTGGTCATGGTAAAACATCCAATCATTTGGTATCTCTGGAAAGCCCTGAATGTGCTCTGTACAGGACACCTAGACTTAAAACTGTGACATGTGAGGTCTCAGAGAAATTCACTAAAATATAATGTCCACTACAGAGGCAAAAACTCCATAGCTGGGTCTCAGGAGGATATACTGTATGTATATTGTATATATACGTGTGTGTGTACATATGTGTGTGTGTGTGTGTGTGTGTGTGTGATGTTGTTGTTGTTATTATTGGGGTGAACATCAGTTAAACCAAACAAATCACAGGGATGAAATATAAAATAATATAAACAATATAACATAAAATTTCCTGTCTGCTTTTTAATTTAGGATCATGTTACTAATGTTTAATTTGAACATCCACATAGACTTTGTATTTGCATGTCTAAAATACTATAAATGTCATAGCCGACCAGTTTGAGACACACAGCATAAAAGTACTGGCAAACAATGAGCCAAAAAATTCTCTTAACTCTTTGTCTCTTTTGTCTTTCTAGAAAATTTCTCTAAACAAGGAACAATGGTTTCAGTTTGTGCTCTCTTACCTTGTTTAAAAGTGTTTAAAATATGTATTTTTTTGTAGGTAATGCCAAAAAAACCACTCATTAAAACGTTTTACAGAGAGACTTTAAAGTCCTGACACATGACTCGAGGCGTACAAGACAAGCTTTTGTTTTCATTTTTAGAGGTCATTGTGTGGGGGACACAGGCAGTGAGGCGCGCCCTCATTGGCTTGTTGAGATGAACAAAAAACTACCCCCGCCGCCGCTGATTGGCAGAAACAAACTTCTAGTAAATAAGACCGCCCACCTCTGTCTGTAAGTTTTCTTTAAAGTAACTTTCTCTGTAATGAAGTTGAGTATTTTTGCGGTGTCAAAGGCGAAGAAATCACCGCAAAGATGAAGTTGTGTAAAACTTTTCTCGGTGAGTGCTGGACTTCTTACTTTTATCTTACTTGAGTCTTTTGCTCGCGTCAAATTTAGATTTAGTCTGGTGCGCCGTGGTTTTGTTGATAGCCGGTGTTTTTGGGTTTGGTTAACTTTTTGTTAACAATAACTATACACAATACGTTTATTGTTGTAATTAAAACACGAGTGATATAGCTAATTATACGGACTGATTATGCTGATTATAAACCTACAGCATACCAACAGACACCGTTGTTGTTGTTTCCTTCTTTGTTTACTTTCATTTTAAGTATTAATATAAAATGTTGACTGAATAGACTTGGATTACGTTTTAACACCAAATTCTATAGCCGAACGCATAGTAGTGACCCAGATCCCTGATTTTTTGCATCTTTTAAAAGTTGCGAAACGAAATCCCTGTCCAGACAGTTTTTAAACAAAGGCAACTTTTGTCTCCCAGAGGGAGTTGTGCTTTAAACTCAGAGGCCGTCGTACTTCTGGCGTATTAAAACTTTTGTGTTCGGGAGGGATCAGTCCATCTGGCTGTGGGGGATTCCGAGTGTTGTGCTTCTCATTCGCTCAGCTGGCATCCTATGTAATATTTATACACAGTGTCTGGCCAGTGGGAACAGACTGTGGATTTAATTGTATGTTGGGCTATCCATCTGTATACGAAACTTTAGGATCAGGGATGAGCAAAGTTCCAGCTGGTAACCGAAGAACTTCGGTGTCATTAAATATGCAAAACTCTCAAAGGCTTTTGCAAGCTTCATATATGATAAAAAACTTTTTTGAAGTTTAGTAAAGAGTTCCACTCCCCCTTTATTATAGAGAAAATAAGTTACATCTCTTTCCACTACATGTAACCTATAATAACTTATTGTAATATATTATTATTTATAGATTGATTTTGATATTTGACCATTAATCGAACTTTGCAACTGCACTGTGTTTGGTTGGTTTACTGCACTGTAAAATGATTTCAGTAATTATATTAATAACATATTTTTTTTAATTTTTTTTTAACAGTTTATTTTCGAAAAGTGAAATGAACATATTTTTGATGTTCATTACTCAGGTAGAAAAGTGATTAAAAAAACAAACAATTAAAATCACTTTGACATCATAAAATAAACATAAGCTTCACTTTTATTCAACATTTTACAGTCTGGCAACCTCGGAAGAAATCATAGTAATTGAACCGATTACTTAGACAAATGAAGTTAATTCGATCATTTTCCACAAAACTAGGTCACGTTGTTAGGCTTCTAGAAGAACATAAAAGAAAAGTAGTTCAACGCTTTTGAAATAAGGCAAATGTGTCATTGCGCAAGAAAATAGATCCATATTAAAGAATTGTGTTTTTCCACTTACAGAAACTATTCTCTTTCTTGTCAATACCGAATAGTATCGTGTAGGCTATGGCAATTGGACAATAGTCTTTTACACATAAAACAAATGCTTGTATTTGATGTTTAAATTACTCTCTTTTGAGTATTTAATTTTTTAAAATGTAATAGTCATTGTATTCATCGTTAAACTGCTATATACTCATTGAAAACAGCGTTTTCTGACTAGACACCTGCCACGGAAAGCGCTCTTGTCCATGGTACTGAAACAGCGCTGTTCTGGGTGCTGATCTTTCAGCTGAGCTCCTGCTTCTAAACGTAGAGATATTTCCCAAAATAACCGAATAAATTAGTTTAGAGTGTAAGTTAAATGTCAAACTTTTGTGTGAGTATTTTATACCGGGTGGGTGGGGGTCACTCTCCATCTTGTGCTGTACATGGTTTACTATGATGATGATGTCACGGCGCAGGGTAGAGGAGGGGTGGACAATGGGCCTGTGAGCGAAAGGTAAGTCAGAATCGTTCGACAAAGCGTGTGGAAAAATGATTTTGGCAACATTTGTGCTCACATTACATGTCGATTAATGGATATATGCGTCTTGCTTACAACATGAGGAGGTTTTGGACCGGTCCTGAGCGAATTATTAGAGGTTTTTAACGGTAGCGGAGACTCATTCTGAAGGGGAGGTAGCCTACTTACTGTACAACACTGAAGTTAACACACAGAGCCTACAAAGAGCAAGAGGCCGCTCGCATCTCCTTGAAAAAACGTCGTTTGCTTGTGGTATTTTTTTTATTTACTAATTCAGATGCTGATGTGGATAAAAATTCAATGTTTGGAAAAGGTTTGCTGGTTTGGATTTACGTTACTATTGAAGCCAAATGGACGCCGGACTTGTAATCTCTTACAGAAGTGCCATTCCAACCGTGTTTACATTTCTTGCACATTTTGTTTTATTTTCGCTTGCGTTCTATACGCCACAATTACGTTGTGTAAAAAGAACGATTCTACAATGGTTTTTGGATCATTGTATTTGCATTTACATTGCTGCTTTATTTTCAAGAAACCAAAGAACTTAAAAGGGCCTCTATTGCATCTATAACACAATATCCAGGCTCTCGTATTACATTTTAGAGTTGAGCTTGTTTTAAAACTATATTTATAGACGAATCGGAAATGTGGAAGTGTAAAGCCAAACGGAATATTGATTGGAAGTTTGTCGATTCACACTAAGTCAGAGATACATGTACAAATACAATGTATTTTTTGGGAGTGGACAAATAGTCATTAGAAACCCTTAAGCAACGCAAAAGCAGCATATGTTTCGTCTTCTGTGCGTGCGTTATCTACAAGAAGCAAAAACAATGCGAACGAACCATCTGTTTACTTCAGGCTAGGCCTACATAATACACTATTCATTTATAGATTATCGCCTTTCTTTCTGTTTTACATTTTAATTGCTCTTTATTCATCGCTTATTCTTGTTTTAGCACCTCTGTAGGTTGGACTCTAACGTTATTGCTCTAATAATACAGTCGCAGGTCTTGTAAACATATTCTGCTAGATATTGTTTATTCTCCAGGAAAGTGACAGTGTTTTAAAGGCGGAGGGTTTGGCTGATAGTAATTGAAAGGCGTGGTGTGCTAGAAGAGGTTATGCGCAGCAGCATCATGGTGCTTTTTTCGAAGTAAAGGGCCTGATGCGACAAAAGAAATACTAATATTAGTCTATAGGCCTACTAAAACGTATTAGCAATTTGTGGCTAACATGCACTCCCATTGGTCCATTTCATGCATGGGCCTACTATATAGGAGTCAAACAAGGTTTTTGTATGCTGGGAGATACTGTCATTTAAGAGAATGGGCCCTATTTTTTGAGAAAAACTTTAAAAAGGGATGACTGAAACTATTTATCTCAAGTGACTTGGCATAAAAGAATCTGTCATCAACTCACCATTTTCATCTAGAAATAACATGTCAGCAAGCATGCAAATGTCCCTTATCTTTTACATGCTGTTGTCTTTGTAAGTGTCTTTGAAAGCAATATTTGAAGAATTTATGTATATTTATATTACTTGACTCCTAATGTGTTGGACAATAGGATACATTATTTTCAAAGATATTATGTTCCTCCCTTTTGTATCATCTTACTGTTATAGAAAGTTTTCAGCAAATGCAATAAAATCAGTTTAATTGGTTTCCATGCGAACAAACACGGGACACTGACTTCTAAGAAAGGTTTGCATTGCATATTGCATCATATGCGGCAAGTGCCGCAATTGTTGCGGTTCTCAAGGGAATTCCCTCCTGTTACATGTGTGACGTGACTGAGCACCAGGTGCTGCCTAAAACGTAATCAGACCACATGTAATTCAGGTCTCAAGTTCGATAAACAAATTAATTCTGTTGTTAAATCCTGTTTTTATCATTTACGACGTCTCGCAAAAGTCAAACCTGTTCTTTCTTTAAAGAACTTTGAAAAAGTTATCCATGCATTTATTACTTCACGCCTTGATTATTGCAATTCACTTTATTATGGTGCAAATCAATCATCCATCGGGCGTCTTCAAATGGTACAAAATGCTGCAGCCAGGCTGCTGACTGACAGTCGAAAATTTGATCATATCTCTCCCATCTTAACTTCTCTGCATTGGCTACCAGTCAAACTGAGAATAGATTTTAAAATTCTAGTTTTTGTTTTTAAAGCATTACATGGCCTAGCACCAGCGTATCTTTCTGACATTTTACATTATCACAATCCTTCTAGGTCACTTAGATCAGGCAGCCTTGGATTGCTCTCTGTGTGTAGATCGAGGTTAAAACATCGTGGAGACCGAGCTTTTGCGACAGTAGGCCCCAAACTCTGGAACAGCCTACCGGTTTCGATCCGAATGGTGTCATCACTTTCCTCTTTCAAATCAAAACTTAAAACACATTTGCTTAGTGTGGATTTCTAATTTATTTATTTATTTATTTTTTTGTGTTATTTGACTTCTATTATCTGTACAGCACTTTGGTCAACCCTGGGTTGTTTTTAAATGTGCTTTATAAATAAATAATGAATGAATGAATGAATGTAATGATGCCCTGATAAAAACAGCTGGGTCACGGCCAGATCTCTCGTCACCCAGGAAGAATAATCAACACCAGAGCCATGAAGGCACGCAGACCATGATGGACTGCTGAAAGCCCATTCAGTGACCAAAGTGCATGGGTCCTCTGGGGGCTTTTTAATGTTTGCTTCTGGATTACGGGTGTTCATCTTTTATAGTCATCCTGTGGAAAATGACATCACAATAGTTGCGTATGAATCAGCATTACTGGCATAGATTTGCTTACTTTCTGATCTTAGAGGCTCAATTGCTCGCAAAGAATATGTGTTTTCTTGGTATTTTAGTTTTATTGCATATTTCAAACTAATATTACTCATAAAAATATAATAAATATATAAAATAGTTTAACTAATTACCCAAACATCAAAAATGGGAATCCAATGTCAAGACCTGCTTTAGTGTGTCACTTTTAATAAGCGGATGTTTTTTTTTCTCATGTCACTGTGTAATACATAAGTATGCACCTTTTAATATTTGGACATGTCAGACTGAAATTGTTGTCTTATCCTTTCTGTCCAACAGAGAATGAGTTCAGAGGGCAGCTGCTGAGCCAGAGGTGGACACGAGGGGACAGAGCCAGCAGCTGTGAGAACAAGAGGAGTAGGAGACTAAAAGTGAGACATTATGTGTGTTTGTGTATGTCAGAGTAGCTTCATTTTCATTGATTATCTCTTGTCTTATACTGTACCACAAAACCAAAGAAGCTAAAAGTACATTTCCCTTTCCGAAGCTCTGACATCTTTATAAGTCTCGGAGGGCCTCATTTCTTATATTTCACTTCACTTCCACTAAGGATTGGGAGGGATGTGCATTTGAAAAAGCTTATTGGATGTGTATTATTGATTGAGCTCTTTACAAGCATTTAAGAGGATAGGGGGCTACTCTGGTGTCTGTGAAACCAGACCTGCTCAGATCTGAAGACAAAAATCACAGTCTGAAGGTATAAGAGCCGGAGAACAGTGATGTTGTATGATTTTAGAGACACATTAGAGAAACGGAGAGTGTAAATATCTAAAGACATTAATAAATACTTATTATAATCTCATAACCACTCATGTGTTTGTGTTCCAGATGAGCCAAGACGCAGATGAGAAGCGGACGAGGACACGCTCAAAAGGAATCAGAGGTGATAGCCTCTTAAAAACTCTTTAAAAAAATTATGTTTTGAAAAATATGTTTTGTCCATTTTAGTGAATTTAATGACTGACAGAGCTTTTATATCGCTCCTTATATCAGTTCCTCTTGAGCTTGTCGGACAAGAGTACAGGTGAGAGCTTTTATGCTTTTGTAGTGTTACTCATCATATTTTTTAAAGACCAGAGTTTAGTAGGTTAATGTATATAGCTAATCAAAACCCCTGTTTTGCAGCTGTCCTACACCAGGATGTGACGGCTTAGGCCATGTCAGTGGAAAGTATGCACGACACAGAAGGTAGGGTAGTAAGAATTCAGTCTCTTATAGCTGCCAATATTAAAAAAAGAAAAAGTGAGCAACTGAGTTTTTTGCCAAACCTTTTCATCCGTTCCAGTTCATTGGGCTGCCCATTAGCTAAGAAAAGAAAACTCCAGGAGGCCGAGGAGAATCAGCCAGCCCCCAAAAATAAGCCCAACCCCCTAAAGCTGGCCATGGATGATGGGTTTAATGCAGACAGTGACACAAACAGTGAAACAGAAACAAAAGATGAGGGAGTAGAATCTGAAGAGGACACTACTGATAAAGAGATGGAAGCAAAAGAAAAAACACCTACATCAGAAGCAATGACAGGTGGGTTAATAACCTATTAACTACAAAAAAAGTTTATTATTTTTAAAGTTATGTACCATGCAGTGCACATACTATGGTCTTTATGTATTTATGCTTTATTATATCACCCAAACTTGTCAAGAAATATTAAAAAAACATTTAGTTAATGATGGCCTTTTTGCCATTCCCTTAGAAGAAATTTCACAAGTGGATTCAGAAGAGAAAAAGACACCTGTCAGAGAAACATCAAGTTTAGTGCCAGAGAGCGAAATTGAGAAGGAAGAAGCCAATATCGAGGCTATGTCCATCCAACAAATCACCATGGATGCTGAGGCAGAGGAGGGGCTACAGGTCACTGAAGAAATTCAGGCTCGAGAGGAAGAGGTAGAGGAGGAAGCAGAAGAGATTACAGAGGAAGAGCGTGTGACCCAGCAGCTGAAAGAGACCGACGAGCTTGTGACAACAGTTGAGGAAGAAGAGGAGGAGGAAGAGGAAGAGGGGGAAGAGGAGACACAATGTTTGAGCCAGAAGAACAACTCGGACCACCAGTACTTCAGTGGAGACTTTGGCAAAGTCCAGACCAAAGACACTGGGGAGACAGAGAAGGACAGTGAAGATGATGATGATGATGATGATGAGGAAGAAGATGAGGAGATCCAATCCCAGGTAGAGCCTTCCTCCTTAATTGCCCCTGTCCCCGCTGCTTCAGCTCAGGAATTAGACATGATGACGCACAGCAACATCAATCTAAACCACCCTCTTGGTGAAGATGAGGAGGAGGAGGATGAAGAAGAAAGAGATGATGCTTCGGATAAAGACTCACCCACTGTAGTCATCGAGCTGGGTTCAGAGGGAGAGGAAGAGGAAGAAGAGGAAGATGACGGAGAAGAAGAGGAGGCTGATGAAGCGGATGATGACGAGTTGGACAGCATGTCACAGAGGTCAGAGGTCACAGATGACTCAGAGACATACGACATGACACGGGGGAACCTGGGACTTCTGGAACAGGCCATTGCACTGAAAGCCAAACAAACCGGCCGCAGTTCTGAAGAGAGCTGCTCTCCTGAGCAGCAGTGCTACCACAGCTCAGAGGAGAGGATGAGTAAGACCATGGACATCACAGCTCGTAGAGCATACTATGGCAAAGGTGACAGGAAATTGCTGCCTACCTCTTATGACCCCAATTAAATATAGATAACATTATCATGCAGGTACGGTGTGTGTGGAGTTTAATTTGCTTTTGCCTCCTCACTCTTGGGCGCAGAAGGTTCTAGATCAGAGAAGAAGGAAGTAAAGTGCCCTACTCCAGGATGTGATGGGGCAGGTCATGTGACTGGATTATACCCACACCACCGCAGCCTTTCTGGGTGCCCACACAAGGACAGAATCCCTCCAGAGGGTAAGCATTGTGTTGCACTATTATTATAATATGTGAAACACACACACACACATAATATATATTAATACAAATTTAAAACACATTTACATTTATATAAATTTGTTTGTAAAAATTGTATAAAAAAATGATAAAATGTGTACATATTTTATATAAAATTTTAATATATGTATATTACCGACTTTTAACAAAAAAGTATTTTGCTGCATTTATTTGATTAAAAATACAGTAAAAGCACACATTTAATCACAATTTAAAATAACTGTTTTCTATTTTTATATATATTTTTAAATATAATTTATTCCTGTGATAAATATATCCTTCAAAAATCATGCCAATATGCTGATCTGGTGCTCAAGAAACATTTTTTTTTATATATCAATGTTCAAGAGAGCTTGTGCTACTTAATATTTTTGTGTAAACCATGATTTTTTGAATAATAGAAAGTTCAAATGAACATTTATTTAAAAAGTTTTTTTTTTAATATTATAAATGTCTTTACTGCCCATTTTGGTCATTTTAATGCACCCTTGCTAAATATAAGTATTAATTTCTTTAAAAAAACAACAACATTTGAACGGTAGTATAAATATTCTATAAGCTAATGTGTTTTTTTGGCATTAGTCTTGGCAATGCACGAGAACATACTTAAGTGTCCAACACCTGGATGCACTGGACAGGGACATGTGAACAGCAACCGCAACACACATCGCAGGTACTGCTCCATAACTATTTTAAACTTTTCAGGCGTCAATTTCTGTTCACAACAGGTTTCCCTAAAACCATGTGTTTTCTTACATTGTACACTTTTAGTCTCTCTGGCTGCCCTATTGCTGCTGCAGGGAAACAGAAAAGCCATGAAAAGCAGTCACAGCCGCAGACCTCTATCAGTGATCCTGCCAGCGGAGGCTCAAACTCTGACAGAGTTCTCAGGTGAGGTCCTCTCAGGTCCTCTTCTCAACATCCCAGCTAGACCTTTAACAGACAAAAGAGCCCGAT
Organism: Sinocyclocheilus anshuiensis; assembly: GCF_001515605.1. Taxonomy (NCBI): domain Eukaryota; kingdom Metazoa; phylum Chordata; class Actinopteri; order Cypriniformes; family Cyprinidae; genus Sinocyclocheilus; species Sinocyclocheilus anshuiensis. The sequence continues at coordinate 332,309 of NW_015548336.1, forward strand.
AGGGAAACATTGTGACTAAACAACCTGGCTAAGGAGCTGGAGAAGTATTCTAAGGTGTCATTCGACTATGCAAGCTTCGATGTACAGGTGTTCGGCAAGCGCATGCTTGCACCCAAGATGCCCACCAGCGAAACCTCACCTAAAGCCTTCAAATGTAAGCACCTCCTCATTCCCTTTAAAATAACAGATACAAATACAACAGATATTAATAGATAATTAATTATTGATAGCATACTGAAACACATATTATTATTATTATTATTACTATTATAATGAACAGCCAAACCATTCCCCAAAGCCTTATCCCCCAGCCACAGCCTGTCAGGAGGCTACACCAAAAGCAGCTCCTCTTCCACCTCAAGTGGGTACGATTATACCCATGATGCCGAAGCCGCACACATGGCTGCCACTGCCATTCTCAACCTGTCCACCCGCTGCTGGGAGAGGCCTGAAAACCTCAGCACCAGACAGCCAGATCAGGCCAGCAAAGTTAGTTCCTCTCTGTCTGTATCTGGAAAGTTGAGTTCCATAACATCCACGTTATATATACGCTAGATTCTAATTAATGTCTTCTAAAATCTAGGACATGGACATTGAGGTGGATGAGAATGGCACACTGGACCTCAGCATGAAGAAACCCAAGAGGGAAGGTGTCAGGTCACCAGACCCATCTTCATCCTCGTCATCATCTTCTCAACACCATGGCGTCAACTCACCCCACTCCAGCCACACCTATAAACAAGAGGAGTGGGAGGGGCCTCTGGACTACACCAAGTCAAACCGACAGAAAGAGGAGGAGCCAGAGGAGGTAAATGTATATCAATTTGAGATATATTCATATAGTCTCACTTCATGGTTAAATTATGGTAAATGAATAAAAACCTTCATTCTATGAATTAAAGTTTCACAGTTTTGCACCTGTTTGACTGTTGTTTGTCTGTTTTGTCCAGGTTGAGTACACCACACACTCATACGCTTCCTCTGATGGAGACGATGATGATGCCACTCAGGAGAGCACGGAGGATAGGAAATACCCTGGTGAGGTCACAACCTCCAGCTTCAAAGTCACATTCCAGCCTAAGGACAGCAAGAAAGAGGTCTTGCTGTAAGTGTCTGCTGCAACAACAGCCTTATTTAAACACAAAACACATCTGCTAAGCCAATAAAAGAAGTCTGTAAATTTAGTATCTTGCAAATGTTAATAAATTACCAGAATGATTCCACAGGGATTTAATACTCTCTTTACCTCCCTCCAGATGTCCCACCCCAGGTTGTGATGGCAGTGGACATATAACTGGGAACTATGCATCACACCGCAGGTATGCCAGAAGCTGACACAGTATTTCAACTCTGAACACAAGCCCTACTTGTGTTTTCTTTTTTTCTTTATCTGTTTTCCTCTCTGTTGAACCCTAACAGCTTCAGCTCTCTATAGCATAAACCTGTATATTGACTGCAGACAAATGCTATATGTCTCTTTAATGCATCTGGGCAACTCATTTACTCATGTCTCTTTGTATGTATATATTTGCTAAAATACATACATAGAAATGACAAATCAGTGAAATACTACAAAATATATATCTCTTCCATCTTCAATTAAATCTTCCTCCCTCTATTCTTTCTTCCTGGTGTTTTTCTACTGTTCTTCAGTCTCTCTGGTTGTCCCCTTGCTGATAAAAGTCTTCGGACCCTCATGGCTGCCCACACTGCTGAACTCAAGTATGTCTGTGCTCTATTTTTTCCTCTAATGAATCCTTTACCGATTACTGCTTCTACTTGACTCTACATAATACTGCTGCTACTGCAAAGCACTGTTTACTGTACCTTTTGCTGGCTATTCTTATACTCTTGAAGCAGTAATCACTTTATATTTTCGGTGGCCAAAAATATAATTTTCTTGGACTGTGTCCTAGAGATGCATCAAACCAGCTGAGACACATTAAGCATCCAGGCTGAAGGCCAAATGTTTATTTAGATTTCCAGTATGATTGTATGTGTGATATTTGAATTGTATCTTTCTAAAGCAATGCTATGTTCACGGTAACCTGTCTTTCTCTTTGTGACCTCCAGATGCCCTACCCCAGGTTGTGATGGATCAGGACACATCACTGGAAACTATGCTTCCCATAGAAGGTATGTTAATTAAGAGATATTACACTGACTGAACCTACTTTCAAGATGCACTTTTGGATTCAGTGTCAAGCTTTGCAACTAGTCAAAAATATTAAACGGCGAATGTAAAAAAAATAATAACATTCACACTTTCTCTATTGCAGTCTGTCTGGATGTCCACGTGCCAAGAAGGGAGGAATCAAAACCACCCCGACTAAGGATGACAAGGAAGATTCTGAGATCCTAAAGTATGTTTTTCTTTTTTTTTTTACAAAACAATCTCAACTTTTTCTGTACAAAAACTTTTGAGCACAGCCTGTATCTTTAGAGAATGCCAAACCTGACTGCCAGTTCATCACTTACCTCTCTATAGGTGCCCGGTGCCAGGTTGTGACAGTCTGGGGCATATCAGTGGGAAATATGCCACCCACCGCAGTGCCTATGGGTGCCCGCTGGCAGCACGCCGGCAGAAGGAGGGCATGTTAAATGGCACTCCATTCTCCTGGAAGGCCTTCAAGACTGAGGGCCCGACCTGCCCTACGCCAGGATGTGATGGATCAGGACATGCCAACGGCAGCTTTCTCACTCATCGCAGGTACAGACGGGACCTAGTAAAATTTACAGATAAATATTAGTATTATGGTATTAAATAGTCTTGATAAATGGCAAGCTGTGAGTGAATTAAAACTGCTATATATGCTAGATGTATAATAAAACGAATTGTCTTGGAAATGCCATATGTAAGTAATATGTTTTGAAATATTAGAAATGCCTGTTTTTGGCTTTCTGGGGTTACCGAAAGATGGTGTAATAAAAACAATAAGTCTAAGACAATACATTTTTTCATATCTCTTAATCATAATGTGTTTCTACAGTCTATCAGGTTGCCCTAGAGCTTCAGCTAACAAGAAGAGAGCCAGGTTCCCAGGAGATGATTACATCAGCAAGAAATTCAGGGCAAGTGATGGTAAGATCAAATATAATTTGCTTCTCTTCTTTCATCCCCATTATGTTCATTTTGTGCTCTTCATTAACATATGCATTGTTTTTCTATTCCCTTCAGTTCTTGACAATGATGAAGACATAAAACAGCTGAACAAAGAGATCAATGAACTGAATGAGTCGAACTCTGAGATGGAAGCAGACATGGACAACCTCCATACACAGGTCTGCTTTTATTAAATGCATATTTATAAATGCATATATACACTACTATTCAAAAGTTTGAGGTTGGTAAGTTTTTTTTAATATTTTTGAAAGAAGTAACCAAAGCTGCATTTATTTGATCAAGAATACAACAAAAACAGTAACATTGTGAAATATTATTGCAATTTAAAACATTTTTTTTATATATTTAAAAAAATTACATTTATTCCTGTGATCGCAAAGCTGAATTTTCAGCAGGCTTTACTCCAGTCTTCAGTGTCACATGATATTTCTGTGAAAACCTGTGAACATTTCTGTGAATTATTTGATGAATAGAAAGTTCAAAAGAACAGCATATATTTGAAATAGATTTTTTTTGTAATGTGATTTTTTTTTAATTTGATCAATTAATTGCATCCCTGCCAAATTTATTTCCTTCAAAATTAAAAATCTTACTGACCCCAAACTTTTGAACAGTTCACGTATCAGAAACTGTGATAAAGACAGATATGAAACAGATTCACTCTATATATGGCTGAAATGAGATCTGAGCATATAGCATTAGGTCCTTCACTGGTGGTAACTGCATGTAATAAGCTTTTTGATAAGAAATATTTCCATAAGAAATATAATGATAATGTTTACAGTACTTTAAATACAATATTACAAATGACAGTATTTTATCATCACAAAGATAGAATACACATCTTGACCACGCAGCTGCTGTTTATTCATGCAATTCTATCCCTCAATAGATCTCATCCATGGAGAAGAACCTCAAGAGCATGGAGGAAGAGAATAAATTCATAGAGGAGAAGAATGAGGCTCTGTTCATGGAACTGTCAGGCCTGAGCCAGGCTCTTATCCGCAGCCTTGCCAACATCCGTCTACCACAGATGGTCAGTCCGCTTGCTATCTACCTTTTATGACTACGCCCAACAAGCATTGTACATTATACTTTTATGTAGCTTGCTTTTAACAAACTGTAATTTGTTGTTTACCACAGCAAGGGCCCATCACTGAGCAGAATTTTGACGCCTGCGTGGACACCCTGACCCACATGTTCACCGATAAGGAGTGCTATCAGAACCCAGAGAACCGAGCCCTACTCGAGTCGATCAACCAGGCTGTCAAAGGCATTGAGGTGTGAGCAGAGGAGCGGCAGCTGCAAGACACTGTGGGTTAAATAACCAGACTAACAACATAAAAATACTGTTTAAGGACATTCAGGTTTTGTATGTGGCACCCTCCGTAAACGCGGAACATCACGAGACCCATGGAAGTCAGAGAAAAGGACCAAATTCCAATTCCAAACTATGCTGCTTAGCAATTTTGATGAGATACAAGATCCGTTGCCTCTTAAACCAAGCTGGCTCTTCTTGTTTTGGGGTATCTTTTGGAGCAAACCATTTGTTACTGTTTTCTAGAGCAACTCTCACCGACACTGATCTGCCTTTTTACTTCCCTCAGTGCATGGAGGTTGCCGTGAACAATAAGTTGTGAGATTGTCGTGTGTCTGTGGAGGAGAGTCTATGTGTGTATGCGTAACAGAGTGTTTTATGTGTAACGTCTGAAGGTGAATTCACAATTAATGACCTCCCTTGACAAAATATGATTAGTATGCAGCACTGCTACATTTGATCCCTGTATGATAATGTTGTCTCATATTTGGTGTAAATGTTCTCCTGTTCCATTCAGTAATATTTATCGTATTTGAGAACATAGATATTGCACTTCCATGAATAGTTTGTAGTTCCATCGTCATGTTATTATTGTAATTATTATTATTATTATGGCTATTTAAATTGGGTCCTTGAAATGTAAGTTTAATGTATTATTTATTAATGTTAAGGGTTATTTTATTTATTTATTAATCAGTGTCTATTTATGGACTTAATTTATTTCACAAAGCAAAATTCTATACAACAGTTATTAAGAGGAGAGACGTTGCCTTCTGCGTTGTGAAAGAGGCAATATTTTAAGAATATCGACAGCAAATTGTTTTATAAACCTTCCTATTTATTTTAAAGACAGAGATTTATAATCTCTTTTTTTTTAAGTGCAAATATTTTCTACCTAACAATTTTTATATTGTTTTTTAATATTCTTCTTTATTTAATGAGTTCTGTTTTCCATAAAAGTATTTTGACACCCTCCAGTCAAGAGTGAAGTGGGTTGAACATATATGATGTATTTATTGTTATTTATTTAGTATTTAAGAACAAATTGAATGGAGATCTTGTTGCATATTTATTTTGTAAATGTCTCTGTGTTAGTGGTTGCTGCATATGGATAGTCTTTGCCCATGTTGTTGATAAAATAAATGGGAATTCTATCACCTACAACAGAGCATTCAATGCTGAGGGCTTCTATTGAGTTATTATGACTGCATATTTACAAGCTTGTATTTGCCCCTGATCCAACAGTGATATTTTGTGAGACATTGGTCAGTGCCAATAATTTCGGATTCTCTGACATTTATTAGAGCAAAGATAAAATACGAACCAAACACTCTCTCAGTAGGATACTTGGCTGACATCTGCTGGATACAAAATTATTCAGTCACGATTTCTATTCAGCTGATAAAGTCTACATAAAAACATAAGGGAAGTATTTGTATTTTGTCAAGATTAATATTAACATGATATTAAATATTAATGCTTTGGATAAAAGCGTCTGCTAAATGTCTAAATGTAAATGTATTAAGACTAATACTGATAAAATGGCTGATAATAAAACCCCAAAAATTGCTTAAAAATATCTTAAAAGAACATTTTGAAAGTGTGAATATAGTGATTCTTTCCTTCAGATTTGATTTGAAATGGTCAAGGAGACCAGGTAGTTGTCACGTCTCTTAAAAGTTATAGATTTATTTTACTGTCTACATGTCGCTGAAAAACCATTAATAGGCTATTGACATGCCATGATGGCTCCTTTGTGACAACTTACCCCATATGGTGTGACTTCATGCCCTGCTACAGGTCAACAATCTTTTCTTTTGTGCAACAACGGTGAAATGTTCAATTTAGGCCCTATATATCTATATATATGTGCCCATACAACAATTAAATAGAAATAACCACATTGAGAATTATTCACCAATAAAAATGTGTTGACTGCTTCCGTTTTTTCCCCTATCCTTATCAACACCAGAGACTGCTGTTTATGAATATGTCATAAAAATAATGTAGTGCAGGACCCATGTGCTCCATGGTCCATATTTTGTGTTTGTGTGCGTGACGTCACGGAGTCAGCTGGCGAATGTTTACATCCAGCGCTGCTCGCCGTGAACGCTTATGGGAAGAAACCGAGAGATAGAAACAACAGGAGACAGTTAACCGAATGGACAGCCTCAACAGACCATAATCAGGGCGTTTCAGGGTGCCAGACGATTCAGCTCGGTCGACTGTGAAGTCGTCGGGGTGTTTCCCGTGACCAGTTTCTACCCAAAACACCTCCATCCCGATTTTTCCTGTCTTTGTCTTCATTTACGTCTACTTTTTGCAGGTAAGCGCATTATATTAGTCGTGCTCGCTGTTATCTATTATAATTCTGGCGTGATAATAGAATGATAAACTATTGGTTAGTGCATTTTCACTGAGCCTAACGAGTAGTTTAGCGTGCAGAATGAACGGCAGGTCGTGATGATTAAAAATAAAGGGCTGATGTATGTTATTTCATATTGAACTGTATTTGAGTAACTACCCGGATGTTCAACAAAACACTGCACAATATGCGTTTGTTAGCGAATGGCGCAGCTGCATTTGAGCGCGCGGTGATTGGTGGAGCATTCCTCACATCCGCAGTTTCTACACAGCGTCTCTGGGTAAGCTTTAACTTTCCAACAGCGCAGCCCAGCGCCACCACCCGTTAACTGGACAAAAATGCTGTTTTGTTAGGACCAAAACATGTGCAGTAAGCCCCAAAATTATTTGGACACTTAAATACATACGCATGTCATTGCATTAGATAGGAAAATATTAAATACAGTGGCATTTAAAGAAATACAACACTAACACACTTCTTAAGCAAAATGCTCCTCAAAAAGAAGTCTTATGAACTTGTGAACTGAGTTTTCAGATTGATTACAAAATGTATTTGGACAAATTCTGCTTGACAGTAGTTAAATGCCCAGATGTATAATTAAGCAGACATGCATCATCTTTTAGAGAAGTGGTTCTCAACAAGTGGGCCACAATCTAAAGTGCTGTCTGGGACAGCAATGCATTATATGCATTTTATTTAAAAACATAAAATTCAACTAATATGATTGTGCATAGTTAGGATAGCAAAATAAATAGGCTTACCGCAACCTCAGTTTGATTTGTATGTTTAATTACTGGCTGCCAAGAGCAAGGAACAACCAAAATTCAAGAGAAATGTAACCAAACTTAAGAAAACATTTGGCGGCAGTAGGTAGTATATTTTTTAAAATAAATTAATATTTTTATTAAGAAAAGATGCATTAAATTGATCATAAGTGACAGAAAAAAACATTTATATTACAAAGGATTTCTATTTGACATAAATGCTATTATTCAGAAATTTCTGTTCACCAAAAAGTAAAAAAGAAATAAATAAAAACAAAAATAATAAAAAAATAAAGAGTACAGTTGTTTTCAACATTGATAATAATGAATGTTAAAAGTTATCTTAAATTGTAAAAAAATATTTTAAATTATAATAATATTTCATTACTGTTTTACTGTATTTTTTATCAAAAAAATTTAGCCTTGGTGAGCATAAAATACTTTTAAGAACATTAAAAAACGATTACTGACCCCACTTTTGAATAGTAGTGTAAAAAAATTAAAGAAACTTAACTTGTAAATGTTCAGCCTATGTCAAGTTAATAATTTAGCATATTATTTGGTCTATTAATTTCATGGTAATATTAATACATTTCAGTTTTATATCTTACTCGGTCCTGGTACTGTGTTGAGGTGCCACTTTTCTAAAGCAAAATCAGTTCAGATCCACTGTTATAGCAAGAAACTAATGAAAGTGGTTGTTTATCAGTTCAACTTTTTTAAAGGCCCGAATCAACATGAATCAACAGTATATTTCCAGTTTTTCATCTTTGTTTACGTGCATACTTACATCTTTTATTTCCGTCTCTTCTGTTTTGTACCCAAAAAAGAGCTAAAATGGGAGGTGCAGTCAGTGCTGGGGAGGACAATGATGAGTTAATTGACAACCTGAAGGAGGCCCAGTACATTCGCTCAGATCTGGTTGAACATGCCTTCAGGGCCATTGATCGTGCTGACTACTATCTAGAAGAATTCCGTGACAGTGCCTACAAGGATCTGGCCTGGAGACACGGCAACATCCACCTCTCTGCGCCCTGTATCTACTCTGAGGTGATGGAGGCTTTAGACCTGCAGCCTGGCTTGTCCTTTCTTAACCTGGGCAGTGGCACAGGCTACCTCAGCACCATGGTGGGACTTACACTGGGTGAGTTCATAGAGAATATGAAGGCTTTCATTTTGCTCTGCCATCATTTACTCCCCCTATGTCGTTCCAAACCTGTATGACTTTTTCTTCTTGGGAACACAAAGTTATTTCGAAGAAAGGTAACTAAACCGTTTTTTATTCTCATTGAATTCCATTGTGTTTTTTTCATACAGTGGAAATCAATGAGAACCAAACCTGTTTGGTTACCATCATTCTTCAAAATATCTTCTTTTGTGTTCAAGAAAAGAAAAATTATACAGCTTTGGAACGACATAAGGGCGAGTCCATGAGGACACTTTTTTTTCTTTATCGCGTTTGAGTTATTAACATTGAACCCTGTTTTTTCTTTCAGTGCATTTTCTTCATATGCCATAATGTGCTCATTGAATTTTTCTGTCATATTTCCAGGAGCATTTGGTGTGAATCATGGTGTGGAATTACATGAAGATGTTATAGAATATGCTTATCAGAAGCTGGACTTCTTCATCAAGACAAATGATAGTTTTGACAGGTGTAGTAACTTTTGGGTGTTTACTTTTATATTAATATAAACTCATTCCCTTGTTCAAAGTGTAGTGTGCAAAATGAAGTGACTGACATTGTCAATATTTTTGGTCTAGGTTTGAGTTCTGTGAGCCTTCCTTTGTGGTGGGCAACTGTCTGGAGATTGCCCCAGAAAGCAGGCAGTATGACAGGGTTTACTGTGGTGCAGGGGTCCAGAGAGAACATGAAGACTACATGAAGAAGCTGTTGAAGGTTGGGGGCGTCTTAGTACTGCCTCTGGAAGAAAAGGTGAATAATTGAAAGGCAAAGCAATTTTACAGTACATCTGGTTTCAGGTAATCCAGGAGAGATTGTGTGTGAAATTTATATATGTCTATGCATTTCTAATTTGTTCTAGCTCACTAAAATTACTCGGACAGGATATAACACATGGGAGACGAGAAAGATAATTGCTGTGTCCTTCGCACCACTTGTGCTCCCTAAACAAAGAGAAAATGGTAAACTGAGAGCAGTGTCTCTACGTAAGTCACCTGCTGTATTTTAAATTGTTTAATTAAATTAGATTATTGTGGCCTTTTCTTTATTTTGGTATATTAAATTAGAAAAATACAAAATAGAAGCAATTTCACTTCAAATATTGGATATTTGAACAGCACTGTACATTACGGTTCAAAAGTATTAAAAGAAAATTAATTTAGCAAGAATAAAAAGTGTCAGTAAAAACTTACATTGTTACAAAAAATGTTACATTATCATCATTCATATATGTTAGAATGCTGAAAAAATTAATATGGTTTCAACTGTTTTCAACATGATTGCTGAAAGATCATGTCACGAGTCATGACACGTGTCACTGAAAACTGGAGTCATAGCTGCTGAAAATTCGGCTTTGACATCACAGGAATAAATTACATTTTAAAATATTTTGAATTGTAATATTTTACAATATTACTGTTTTTACAGCATTTTTAATCAAATAAATGCAGCCTTTGTGAGATAAAAATAATAATAATAGAAATAATAAAAAAAATACTAGATAAAAAAAACAAATCTTACCAACCCAACTTCTGAACTGTAGTGTATATTGAGTATAATGATAATAGGATTGGTGTATATGCATAAATGCAGTCAAAAACCCCCATGTTTCATGCTGTCCAGCTGCCATGTTCGAGGTGCGGAGTCTTCAGGATCTGGCCCGCATCTCCATCCGTCACAATCTCAAGAAATCCGGGTCTGGATCCTTGCCGCTACCACGGAGAACTGGATTGAAGCCAAGAAATCACCTTAAACAGAGACGAGAGCATCGTGACACCCCTCTTCTGACCAATAGTTATTTGTTCATGAGTCGCTTGATTCCCGGACCCATGGACAACAACAACAACCAGTCATCAACAGACAATGAGGATGAAGATGAAGATTGCAGAAGGGTTTGTGAACAACTAGAAGAGAAAGAAGAGAATGAGAGAAGGAATGAGGGCAGTGTTTTGGTGATAGAGACTCCAAACAACAACCAGTCATCCACAGACAATGAGGATGAAGATGAAGATTGCAGAAGGGTTTGTGAACAACTAGAAGAGAAAGAAGAGAATGAGAGAAGGAATGAGGGCAGTGTTTTGGTGATAGAGACTCCAGTAAACCTCTTAAGAGAGAGGATCCTTAGCCTGCCTTTGCCAGAGCCTCTCAAGATGTATCTTCTTTACTACAGAGAGAAGTAGATTTCTCCTTCCAGTGAATAGTCTATTCTAAACTACTCGCATCTACCTAGCACTGTCACATCAAGAATTCTCTTTTTGCATTATCCTGATAACCTTTCTCATAGAATTTCACCACTCTTTGTTCTGCCAAGTCAGGTGGCAGAGATACTTAATTTTATTTATCTATAAAGGAAAATTCCCAATGCTGGATCTGGATTCATGGTCTAGAATGCTAACCATTAATCATGGAATCAAGAAACAGTGAAAACTGATTTATTAATCTACGTTTCATGTTATTTGTGCAGTGACATTTTCAAATGGACATTAGTGACTAACAGTTTACTAAATCATAAATGCAGTGTATTCTCTTGTTTTGTGAGTTATGTAACATCTAGTTTCAGCTCATAGATTTACTATGAAAAGTGAAAATCTAAATATTCTTCTGGTGTATAGATTTGTAAAAAAAAAAAAAAGTCAAATTGTGTGCTGAATTACGCTTATATTGTGTGAAAATACAATGGCACGTTTAAAAATGTGATCGTCCAACATAATCAGTGTCGTACAATTTCAGGGATTTTAAGATTAAAAACTATTTGAAATAGTCTTGGGTTTGTACTGTTTTCAGGGCCTTTGCATTTGCTTTTTGCTATATAGAGGTATAAAAGGTATAGTCTATAGTTGTGTAACAAGTTATAAAATGGTGCTCTGAATTGTGGTAATGCTCTGATGTGCACTTTGTCCAGTGATGTAGAATGCACTAAATGAAAAAAAAAAAAAAAAAATTTTTGAATTATACATTTATATCTATTTCATGACCAAAATCCTTCACTTTTAAAATGATATTATTTTCATTATGCAAATGAAAGTGTGCATGTGGCATACAATTAACAATGAGGTGCCAAATGTAGCAAAGACTAGAGGGTCCAAATTGACTTGTAAATCAATTTAGTTTTTGGAGAACACAAACCAAAGTATTATGGATGTATTTTGAAACAAACTCAGACCGTTGTCTCTGCAAACATTTAATGTAAAATTAAATAAATTCTAAACGCTGATAAATATTGGGCTCACATGTGAGACAGATTAAATGATTAAATGCATAATTTAGATTTCTGAAAGTGCGGACCATACTTGTATGCATTATTATGAGGGCTGAAGACAATAAATACTCCCTAAATGGGTGACATTAAAAGAAATATCTGCACATGCTATGGAAACAAATAACAATGATACCAATGTATCACTGTGATGATACAATGATACCTTTTTTCCCCAAACACAACTTTGGCCCACTTTACCCTCAGTTAAAAAAGATCAAATAGAGAAAATACGCTAACTTTCAGCTTTATTAGATTTGAATACTGTGCTTAACCGCCAAGTACAGACTGGACTTCACTTTGGATAAGAAAATAAAAATGGAAACAAAAAGAAGAGTGAAAGCACTTACAAAATAACAAAAATGTATTTTCTTATTTAATGATTAAAAAAAATAATCTTTGCAAGACATTACACACAAAATTCTTCTGAAGCTCTCTTCACTGAGAGGAATTCAAGAGAAGAAAACAAACAGGTACGCCACCATTTTCACACTGAACTGATGACTGGTGTCAAGAAGATGAGGTAAATGTTTTGTTGGGGGAAAAAAAGGCACAATTTACAATCAACCGTGCCATGTAAATTCATGTAATAATACCAATAATAATTACAACAATATCAATATTATTGTAATCATAATAATAATAATAATAATAACACCATAACAGCAATAGAAAAAATATGCAACAAAAATACAGACTGACTTTTTTTTTATCTTACAAGTAATCTTCCAGCCCTATTGTATTGCCTGGCCCATCAAAAAAAAGAAAGGAAGGAAAAAAAAAAAAAAAAAACCTGTGTCCCATTT
>NW_015548336.1:345141-348138 GCF_001515605.1 Sinocyclocheilus anshuiensis
GGAAGGAAAAAAAAAAAAAAAAACCCGGGTCCCATTTGAACAATGCAGTGTCCTGCCTCATTCTTTGTTCAAAAGAGTCCAAGACTTCCAGTGGTATCCAACCACAGGCAAAGGGCTAGAATTTTCTGGAGAGGTCAAAGCATTTGCTCTGACCAACCGGCTCAGTTTGGAGGAGCTGCAACAAACTATCTGACAACCAGACATGACACACACAGTTTTGAGGGGCCAATGCAATCGTCATGGCAGAAAGCACCACAGCCCTGGCACATGATCATAGCCTTAAGTCGGCAGGAACACTTGAGAGCCACTTCTTCTGCAGCGCTGTCCGCGAATGCCTGAATGCTAAGTGTAGCATTCTGGCCTCCACTGTTGTTGACGCTCACACGTGGCCTTAGCTGCAGCACACCATCGGCTAAACTGCGGGAGAACCCGTTTCCGTCCACCACGGACACATTAGCTGTGTAACTGAAGCTGGATGAGGACCCTCCGTTGCCCCCGCTCTGTTGTAGTTTTGGTAGCTTGCCATATAGCTGGTAAGGGAGACTGGAGGCCGATGAGGAAAGGGAGGAGGAGACAGGAGAAGTGGAGGTGTCTGCTTGGCGGGCATATGGATTTTTGACTTGTTCCTTCTTGGCCATTCTAACAAGAGACATTTCCATATTTAGCAGTCCTTCCATAGCTCCACCACCTCCATGAAAATTGTCCAGAGGCTCCTTTTTGGATATTACAATAGAAGTATTGCCACTGTTTGGAGCAGCTGAGTTTTTGGTCAGAGCTTGTTGGCACGAAGGGCGTGAGGAGACTTCATTCTTTACTGTAGCTACAGGAGAAAGCTGTTGCTGATATGTCTGATGCTGAGGTGGTTGGGGTTTGCTCGGGCGCCAGTTAATCTTAACAGTAGGAACAACCTCTGATGGACAAAGGTCACCATGTGGAGGTGAGGGAGCATCAGGTGTGGTTCTGCACACAGACTGGGAGAGATTGTTAGGATACTGTTGAAAGCCAGCTGTCCTCTCCGGAGTTTCACCCCTTGGAGGAAGAGGTCCAGGGTGCTCTTTAATGACAGCCGATTCATAAACTGGAGCATTCTGAGAGTTCACATCCATTGAGATTCTAGCAGAGGAGTTTGAAGGGAGGGATGTTATGACAGGTACTGCTCCAGGGGGCACTGCACCTCCGGGTTGTTGAGAAGTGAACTGAACATTTGCGGATCTTGGGCTAGCTTCCTCAAACAAGCATGCCATTCGAGATGGAGTAGAACCCGGTGGTGAAGAACCAAAGTTCCGACCAGGTCCTGGAGACACTCGGGCGGATGGGGCTTTGTGCTGGAAGTCAGATCCACCAGTTTCTATAGGTCCTCCTGACTCAGACGGGCCTCTAAAACGGGGTCCCAGATTTCTTGGAGGTTGGCGACTGGTCGAGTTACCGGCAGGGGCACCTGGAAGTTGATTAATTTCCAGCTTGCTGACTGAGTGAGGCTGGGGTAAGACCTTCTCTAAGGGTAGGCTGCCTTGAAGAAGTTGGGTGACAAGAGGGTTGTTGGCCTCTACAGAGGAAACTGGTCGAGATGAACCTTGGACTCTTCTGCCAATGGGAGGAACTGCAGAATTCTTTAAAGCAAAATCTCCTCCAGGACCTCTGCCGAGAGGTTTGGTGTCATCCTCTGTTGAGACAAACAGCTTCACTCCATTGCCATTATCATTCAGTCGTAGATTTCTACTTTGGTCCCTCTCTGCCTGTGTCAGGTAAGCTTGCACTTGGGCTTGTGAGGGCGCAGTGGCAATCTGGTTCTGAGCATGGTTTATAGCATGGCTATGAATTGGATGCTGCTTGTGGGTATGAATGATGGGCTGGTTTGGCACACCATTAGGGAAGCGAGCCTGAATGACAGTTTGAGTATGGTTGGGGTTAGATATATGGGCTTGTATGACTGGTTGCTGGTGCTGAGGAGGATTCAACATTGAAGTGAGTCGACTTGAGGTCTGAATGACAGGTTGATTCCGCGACTTTGTATTCTGAGCTTGCATGCCGTTACTATCCATTTGGGTTCCATGCCAGTCCAGTGTTTCATCCTCTTGAGTTTCATTTTCAAAGTCAGATGCTGTCTCCGTAGAATCACTGTGTGCTCCAGTGTCTTCCTCGCCAGCATTACTTGGTAGACAATGCAGAGAGGCTGATTCATATTTGCCATCAGCATCACTTCCTCCATTCCTATGCTCTTGTAGCATCTCCTCTCTCATGGAATGCTCTTCACTACTTTCTACCCATCCATTTCGGGCTGTAACAAGTGTCTCTTTGGGCATTTTCAAGTCTGAGCCATGCTGGATAACTCCAGTTGTCCCTGGGTGATGCTCACCACCATTCTTTTCACCTTCCCAGGATTGAGAAGCTGCTGCCAAGGTCCTAATGACATCCACACCCTGGGCACCAAATCTTGGCAGCGAGTCTGGTATAGAGGTGGGCACTAAAGAAATGGCATCATTAGATGCTGAGGTGCAAACAGGGGTAGTTGTTCTGCTCTCACTGGACTCTGCCTCCTCACCTCTCCCCTCTTGATGACTGAAAAAAGACTCTGGTTCACTTGGCGTAGGCACTGGGGTGTCTAAGGTCTGCTCTGAGGCGTTATCACTTGGGCAGGCAGTCACCTCTTCCACTCCACAAATCTCCTCCACCTGATCCTGGGAAGCAGGGCTGTCAGTTGCAGGTGGCGATAGCGTGAGTGTTTTCGGAGACTCTGATGGTGGTAGAGATGGGTTTGAAGACACAGAGGAAGGAGATGGTTCGGTAAGTGGGGTGGAGGTTTGAGGCCTGTCTGTTGAGTCTACACTGGACGGCTGTAGTTGTGCTCCAGACGAATGAGAGCTCGCAGGCGATTCCTGCTCCTCCAAATCAACTCTTCCTCCTCCTCCTCCTCCTCCAGGTTCAACGGGACCTGGGTGCTCTCTTGAACGCCTCCCGCTGGAGCGATCCGGTATCCCAGTACCACCCCCCGGGCCG
>NW_015548336.1:348166-356266 GCF_001515605.1 Sinocyclocheilus anshuiensis
TGCACGGGCCTTGATGTCCGCCAGGGTGCGCGCCCCTGTCCCAGAGCGCCGTGACCCTTCATTGGGGGGGACGATGCGGGGACAGATTTGGTACGTTGGCGGCCCCTTGACCCAGGGCGGTTTGATCCGGGAGAGCTGTATCTAGTGGAATGGGCAGAAGAGAAACACTCATATGAGTTGTGGTTTACATAAATACTGTTACAACGAGGTGTACAAGAGACTAATCTGGAAAAAATAACGTGTCCAACATACCCGGATTGGCGGGACCTTGGGCTCCTCTGTTGTAGGTTGTGGCTTTTCTGAGTGCACACAGTCAACTGTGTTACGAAAGGACTGACGCTCATCCAGCCGCGCCCTTTTCTCGGGAAAGCTGGTGAAGGCCTGGGACTCATCTGGTCTTCTCTTCTGCTCCTTGAGCTGAATTGCTGGACTTGCTGTGGCAGGACTAGCAGCGGGGCTGCTCTCTCGGCTGCTTGCACCAGTGCCCGCTGTACCAGTGGTAATGACCGATGCCCCATCATCCAGCGGGTCGGTGGCAACAGCAGCAGTGGAGGAGGAAGAGGAAGAAGAGGAATCTGAGCTTGCAGCAAAAGTCTGTCTCTCTGAGGCAGAAGAGGGAGAAGAAGAGGGCGATGATGATGATGATGATGATGATGTTGAAGAGGAGGATGAGGAAGGAGAGGAAGTGGATGCAACAGCTGGTTCAGGTACTTCAGACAACAGGCGTGTGGAGGCTTCTGGTTCATCGCAGGTTGAGCTTGTAGAAGCTGGAGGAGGTGTGGGTGCAGGAGCTGGAGAGGAAACTGCCTCTTCAGAAAGGTTTTCTTCTGGAGCTTCCAGTCCGAGGTCTGTTTGAAGGACAACCTCTCTCTGAACTGCTGTCGCTTCTGGGACTGGTGATGCAACTGATGGTTCAACATCTGGAGTTGCAGTGCTTTCTGTTGTCTCTGCTGAAGGTACAGCTACCGTTGTAGTTTTGCAAAGTGTTCGCCGAGCTCTGCGTCTGAGGTCAGCCCGTGAACGCCGTCTGATACGGCCTTCCCTCCGTCTTCTTCCAACACTTCGCCTCTTGGGTGTAGCCACTGTAGCAGAATCAGAGTCAAGAACTGCACTGGCAACATCTCCAGCATCACTCATTGTGAGCTTTAATGCCTCTTCTCTCGTCAACCCAGACCTAAAGAAATAAATGGGAAAAAAATTCATTTAAATCAACATCATAATTCTAGGAATTAAGCTGTTTAAGAATATTTTAAAAAGGCTATCAAACCTTTGGCCATGGTACTCCTCAAAGAATTTCTCCTTCCATGCTTCTACTTTCTTCTCCTTTTCCATCTCTTGCCTGAAGCGAACCTGCATCTCATGCGTGAACTCACCTTCAAGAGAGTAAAAACATTCCCACTTTATCCACCATTATAGTAAACTACCTATAGCAACCTGTCTTGGTCAGTTTCTGTCATTTCTTTACATATATTACAGAACAATACTAAGAGACTTACCCTCAGCTAGACGCTCTTTCCAGCTCTGGGATGCATGAGTGAAGAATTCATTATTGAGGGCCGAGCTGCTTAGTCGAGCAAGGCCATCAGGGCCAACCTACACATTAAAAGAATTGAAAAATTCGGTGAGAAGCAAAAAAAGAGAGAGAAAAAAAAAAGTACAAATATAACTGTAACAAGTGAAAATTAAAAACCCTTTAAGAAACATACCTGTCTGTCCACCTCTGGTAAAAGCTGGAGTAGTTGCTGCTGGGAGTAAGGAGGAAAAGCAGCAAATGTGCGTGTGTTGATGAGAGCACGAATGTTGGTGTTGACTAGGATGGAGCCTGGAGTCTCAAAATCCACCTCCACTCCCCCTCGATTCCTTTTCATGGGACCTGCAACATATAGTCTTACATTGAGTGCACATAAGATCATTGCTTAATGAAACCTTGCACGGCAGGGACATAATTATGTAAATATCTTTAGAGCAGACTCTGGTCTACATTCACAAAACTGTGAGTGTACGATAATATGAATTCAAAGCGCTAGTAAATCTAAATAATCAGAGGGTGTTATGGCAGAACTAATAAAGCAATAATAATAGTTTAATTCCACCTGAGCTATTGATCAATCCACACAGCTTTTACTTTATCAATTGAACATTACATCAGCCAGTGCTGCAATTAATAAACCAAAGCATAATGCACACTACAAAACATATCTTCAATGAAAATAGACATGTAGACATGACAGTCTCCCACTAAGCTGGTCTTCGCTAGATCTGACAGAATAAAACAAAGTACACTGACACTGAAAAAGAAAAAGAAAAAAAAACCTGACAAAGACAAACCATGGTTGGTACTCTGCAATAGACTAAAGTTTTGACCAGTGTTTGAGGTCAAAACACATTTTTACACACTTTGAGAAACCTGCATGACAAGATACACAATTACACATAGCAACCTATGTCCTCCATTTAATAGGATCAAGGCAAAAAATACACATACACCTTTGTTTGCATGAAACCAACCACTGCAAATAATAAATGATAAAACAAACTAATTGAATAATTGGTTATTTGTTTATTTTCCCTACTCCATCCAAATGCCTTAATTTCTGGTTAGAAATAAGTTCGTTATGTTTGTTATAACTTGTTAGCTATTCACCCCCTCTGTGTAATACCTGGAAAGGAGTTATTGAAGTACTGACGTTCTATGGAAAGTGGTAAGCAAGGGGCTTAGGGGTAGTAATTAATACATGGGGGTCCTTGGTTTTCATCCTCTGTACCTGAACGAAGACCACGTATGCTCTTGAAGTGCTGGGTGCGTTTCCAGCCCAGCTCGGAGCGGGTACGGAGAGTGGGGCCTGGACCCCCCCTAGAGCCTTCCCTGCGCCTCCCCGCTGCTCCTGAGGGTAAAGGTGGGGGGAGGATGGAGGCTGGTGAGACTCTCTGAGGACGAGTGAGTGTGGGTAGGGCAGCTGAGGTATGAAGGCTAGTGGCACTAAAGAGGCCAAAGTGACAGGCAAAGATTTGGCATGTGTGTGAAACACGAAAAGTCAAAGGGACGGATATCCAAAGGCACAGAGAAAAAGAGGAAGACGGGTGAATGGATATCTCTAAGGCGCAAATGCAAAGCAGATATCCAAGGGGAACAGAGCAGGGCTGACAGGACAAACCAGAAACACTGCTTTTACACTGAGGGGTATTAACGTTCAAGTGACAAACACGTCAGCGGATTCTAGAAAAGATGCTGCTTTTAGTGCAAAGTTAACCAAGAAATAGAGGCGGCGGCTGTCAACAGGAGGGAACTGTGGGAAAACTGCCCTTGAGGAGACTGCACTATAAATGATTAGAGTGTCAGTGCGTAAAATTACAAACACTGTCAGGCCACTCAGATAAAGAGCATCCACAGTCAGAGGGAGCAGGTATACAAAACCACTGCAGAGTGGGGGGAAAACAGAAAGAAGGGGGAGAAAAAAAGTGAACAAGAAAAAGAGCTATTATAACCTGATGGGACGTGTTCACCGTTGACCTTGAGAGGAGTGAGCACTACACGGGGCATCATCACAGCTTGCTTCCTCTGTCTCCCTGACTGTAAGAGAGATGGGAGAAATAATCATGAGCACATACACACAGGTCCTCCACAGACATGGAAAATAACAGCATGCTCGGAGGAGAATTTAAATGGAAATGCATATGCCTGGTAAAAGTTGAGAATGTTAGGATTTTACCAATAAAATATTAAGATTAATGCAGGTACGAAGAATATAAAAGGAAAGGACAATGTGTAAGTGTCCTGGAGATGACAGTTTTCAGCTCATTCTCTATGGGAGCTGAGTGGCTGGCAGGGGATTGCGAGACTGACAAGCAGTGCAAGCGTCTAAGTTCAACATTAATCAAATGAGAGGGGAAAAGCATGAAGGCAGCTTTAAGTTTCAAAATCTGCTGATTGGTGCAAGTTTCTTGTGGATTCAGTGCTTAAATCACAAAATATTTTACTGCATTTACTGTAAATGATCAACCAAGCAAATGATCTGTTTAGAACCTGATGATTTATTAAAATCAAGAAATCCCCGGCCTGAAATTGAAACGACAGCGCAAAAAGCAAAAGGTCTTAGTCATGACTAATGTTGTCAGCGTTATCTGTGGGGTTTTCTTGATTTGACTCATAACGTCAACTTTCGGCACTTCACTAATGACTCATTTTTACATAGTGACGCCATGCATTCAACTGCCTTCTGGCATAACTGGTGATTCTGAGGAGGAGTTGAGTGCTGTGCATAAGAATGATGGTGAGATGGAAATCCATTCTTGGAGGGTCCTGCATGTAAAAATTAGTTATGAAGGTGATGGTTCAGTGCAAAGGTGAAGTTAGGCACTGCTGGTACCTGTGAGGAGCGACTGAGTCTTGTCTGTGGTTCTGTGGAGCAAGAGGCACTGGAGGAAGTCTCATCCACAGAAGCTGGAACAAAGAGGAAACAAGCAGAACATCCATCAACAATATTACTGCAGCAAATCACATTTTAATCCTGTTCTTGTGTCAGTTTGATACACAGAGAGAAAAGGGAAAAAAATGCTGACAAATGATAATTTCTTCACTTTAACATTTTTGTAAAATATTGTTTCTCATTTCAGCTGCTTATTAAAAAGATAAGATTAAATATACACCTTTACAACTATCTACAGCACATTACAATGTAAATACCACAAGTAAACATCGTCATAATTAATCAATAGTGTGGGAGGAGCAGTAATTCATTGTCATTTCTCACGCGTTATTTACTAACACATGGGCATAGGTGAACATTTATGTTTTCTTTGTTATGTATTGTAGGTTGATGGTTGGGTATTGGGGAGTAGAGAGAAAGGCAACCTTCTGTTGGCCGCGTGTTGCGTTTACATTGCATTTGCCCTCATATGCTTCACCACAATAAAATGCACAAAAAAAAATATTGCTTTTGATTGCAAGGATGCGTGTAAATGAGTTCCCCCACTATCTAGCCTCTCGGTGGCTACTTGGTGTTGCTAATGATAAGTAATCACTTGTCATAAACGTAAGCTATTCATTGATTATAAACTGCTCTGAACCCGTGAGCCAGTAAAACATGCAAAGATCATATTTATTTACTAAAATCACAGCCTTTTAAAGTTTAGTCATCACATTAGGCTGTATTGCAATTCCTGTCTATCTGTCCTCAAATTTAACACCTTTTCAAAAAGATCATTAAAAGTTATACCGTTCAAGATATACGATTTTGATCAAACTAATTTTAAAACATTTTAAGAACCTGCAGGAACCCGATAGAATAGCAGCTATTTCCTGACTGATCAGATTCTGAAGAGAGAAAATATTTATCATAGTATACATTTTTCCCCCACATACCATTTATAATTAATAATGATAGGTAGTATATGTAATTTATACTTTGCGATAGGTGGTAAATATGCATGTATTCCATTCCATATACTTTCTAAACCAGAGGAAAAAAGATAAATCAAGATAAATACTGGGTTCCAGCACCCAATTCAGGGGTAGAAAACACATGCAAGTAATTTAATACTTGTAATTGCCTTATAATGCTTATGACATCTAGTAATCTTTTGCATTTTTAGTTATGGTGAATATATTTTTAAAAGAAAAGAATAGATACTGCTGATGTCTAGAAACATCAGCCTTTGAAATACCATCCTTCCACATCTATCAAGAACAAAATGAATCAGATTTTCACACAAATTCAGAAAATAGATCAAATGTGAAATTTCATTGTCATTTCCAGGCATAATTGTGCACGTATTCTCCTTCACGCAACACACAAATACATGTTCTAAACCACTCTCATCTAGGTCACTGCTGGATGTGTCATGTGCCGCAGTATCCATGGCAACACACACATCCAAAGCAAAAAAGAAATCAATGTATCTCAGGCACTACATGCTTCTTAAGCTCAGGGTATTTAATGCTCATCACCATTTGGAATCATAGCTTTTCTTAAAATGAAAAGATGGGGCCTCTACTTTTCAGTTATTTTATACGCTTCTTTAATTTATAAGCCTGTTCCACTTACTGGAAAAGAGGCTGAATGAATCAATTCTGGGAAAAAAATGAAAAGAATGAATAGTCCACACACCATCATTTTCACCACTAGCAGCAGCCGTCTCTGTGGAGTCACAACTCTCCTGCTCTGCTCCTTCAACTGTTGATGTGGTGGATGCTGTTGGAGTGCCAGTCCCATCTCCAGACTCATTTGCAGTCGGGCTCTTTGTCCACTGAAGTGCATTTTTCTGTAGGCATCAGTGGGTACATGCAGACACAGGATATGTAGCTCTTTCTATGCGGGTTTTGGCATCATAATCCAGTTGCAAAACCAGAGTGAAATGTGTAAAGCACTGAAAGGAAGCTAGAGGGATTTATAGACTACCTTTAGGGTAAACAAACTCATCCTTCCAGGAAGCTTGAAGAAAATACTGTTCTTCACTCTGTCTCCTCTGACCTGAGAGTGAAGCATGGTAACCAGGCAGGCTAGTGGAGCTGTGCCACTGAAGATGGATGGAAAGTAGGGAAGAAATGTCTAAGTGCTGCTCAAGAAAGTAAGATTAAACTCTTTTAGAGGTAAAAATACAATATAGATAATGAAATTCATCTTACCTTCTATTTTGGGGTGAAAAAGGTTTGAGAAAAAGAGAAACACACAATAGAATTTCATAAAGATACTCAAACCCAGTCAAGAGGCATCAAAAATGTACTCAAACATAAAAAACAAATCTCAAGCATAAAAAATTCTTCTCAAACAGAAACACAGTACATGAATATTAATGAATAGTTTATACTAGACCTCATTTCTTTGAGCCCCTTTGTTTGGATGACATGCAGAATCTGTTTGGGTGTCATTGGGGCATCAGAAAAGTTCTCCAGAACCTGCAAGAGGTCAAACAAATCACATCAAATCAACAACTATCCAAATCAGTGTACAGTCAAATCACTTTTAACTCGTTCATATTAGGGATAGGAACACTACATGTTTTCAAATTTGGCTGGATGGTGGGTTGCATGAACAATTACTTGTTTAAAAAGCAATTGTAATGGCATTAGAGATTCAAAATCCATTCAATCCATCCAATTGCATGTCCAACTGTATCTATATTTATGAACATAGCTGTGGCATTTAAAGAGAATTAATAAAAAAAAAAAAAACAATCTGTGAGGGTTTTACTTTGAAAACCGCTTAACAGTTAAAGCACAGCACACTCTCAGTTTGCCAATTACAGTGCCACAGCAATTCATACTTATTTTAAGACCATGTCAGTTTTAACAGAAACACTCAGCTTTCTTCTGTTATATCCATATTACACAGGTTCTGCACAATGTACAAAGCATAACATCGACCTGCAGCCGTCACACACAGCTGAGCAGTTCCAGGCATATATGACAGGCTTTTAGCCTGTATGACTATCAAAATAATAGGAAACGAATTGTGGAATGGGAGACGGATTATAACAATACCAAACATTTCTCTCTAAATTTATACAGAGCAAATAATTTCCTCCTAGTCCTGGTGCACAAGAGCATGTAACCTTCTGCCTGTATGGTGGTTAAAATGGGAAGCACTGCTCCCGCTGTGCTCAGCTAAGTCTAGAACCAAGGACACTGGAACAGGAAATGGAACAGCACAAGCTACAAAAGAAACGTGCACTAAATTATAAAATACCAGGTGCACTTCCTGCAAGGAAGCAGGCATGAAAAACGTCAAGCTGTGAGAACTTCAACCAAACTACTAGGCCAATGACAAGTTTCAAGTGTACAAAATGGGATTGAAAAAAGCGGCACATTTAATCATTGCTTCTGGAGAGTCATGCATTGTGCCATGCCAGCCTGGTCTTTATTCCTCTCACCCCAGCCATTTCATGGTATCATAGGGAACTAAAAATGGAGTGATATTACACACCATCATAATTAAGAGAACAGACAACATTGCTAACATTTCTGCATTGAAATATGTGTGACCCTGGACCACAAAACCAGTCTTAAGTGTCAATTTGTCAAATAAATACGCTTTCCATTGATGTATGGTTTGTTAGGATAGGACAATATTTGGCCGAGATACAACTATTTGAAAATCTGGT
>NW_015548336.1:356309-356853 GCF_001515605.1 Sinocyclocheilus anshuiensis
TGTCTGATCCGCCATGGCCTCCTGAACTGTCTGCTCCGCCATGGCCTCCTGAGTTCCCTGCTCGCTATGGCCCCCTGAGCTCTCTACTCCACCATGGCGTCCTGAACTCCCTACTCCGCCATGGCCTCCTGAACTGTCTGCTCCGCCATGGCCTCCCAGTCTGCCTGCTCCGCCATGGCTCCCCGAGCTGCCTACTCCACCATGGCTTCCAGAGCTCCCTGCTCCGCCATGGCACCCTGGACTGCTTGGTCTGCCCTGGAGGTATTCCCCGTGTCCCAGTCCTGCACCATATTTTAAACTCACCACTGAAAGGGTTAAGGCCGTTTCACACTGAGCGCGATGCGAAAAAGCGAGGCAAATCGCCGACGAATGTTGCTTTCACACCGAGCACTAAACGATTGATCGCCTTCCGCTAATTCAAGCCTGCACGCAAGGTGGTGCCGACCAGCAATGCATTTTTACTCATATGTATCTCATATATGGATTTAACATCATCCACTGCTCAATATACAGCATTAAATATAGCTAAATAAAGTTTGGTTCT
>NW_015548336.1:356920-357450 GCF_001515605.1 Sinocyclocheilus anshuiensis
AACATTAACTAGTATTTTTGGTAAAAATATTTTTTTTTCAGAGCAAAAAGGACCCGAACACCACATGAGGGTTAATAACGCCACACTGCTTATTGTCATAAAAATCCTTTATTGTTATAAAATTACCATGAGCTGCATACAAAACACATACAGAAAATATATCATCATAATCATATGTCTATTTGCTTTAATATTTCATGTGTAGAAAAATGTTTCACTCTTTTTTTTAAACACGGAATATCTAGAGAGTTAACGCGTTAACAGGAATAATCTAATTTATTCCTGTGATGCAAAGCAGAATTTTCAACATCATTACTCCAGTCTTCAGTGTCACATGATCCTTCAGAAATCATTCTTATACGCTGATTAAACAGTTGTGCTGCTTAATATTTTTGTGGAATCCATGATAAATTTTTTGCAGGATTCTTTGATGGATAGAAAGTACGAAAAGAACTGCATTTATTTGAAACGGAAATCTTTTGTAACATTATAAATGTTTTTACGGTCACTTATGATCGTTTTATGCAGTC
>NW_015548336.1:359121-359745 GCF_001515605.1 Sinocyclocheilus anshuiensis
AAATTACCATGAGCTGCATACAAAACACATACAGAAAATATATCATCATAATCATATGTCTATCTGCTTTCATTTTTCATTTTTTTTTTTTTAAACACGGAAGATCTAGAGAGTTAACGCGATCTGACTCATAACACTCGAGAATTTAGAAATGATATCAAGAACGTGAGAATAAATCTGTTCTCAGATACCAAAGATAATAAGAACTCAGCATCCACTCTCTTCTCTCTACCAGCATACTCTTCTTCGGTGTTTGTTTACACTGGTTTTCGAAACAGCGCCACCACTCTCACCCTTTTGTGCAACAGCAGCTGCTCTGGGAACGTGATCTAAGCTCAAATCTGATTGGATGGTCCGTTTCATCTTGGAGCGATGGGGACACACAGGACGAAAAAAAATAAACTAGCTTTTTCGCACCGCGAATGACCGCGCCTAGTGTGAATAGCCCCATAGGGATCTATTGTTTCGATTCAAAAGCGTCATTGCGCCGAATTTTCGCTTTCAGTGTGAAAAGCCCTTTAGTCTATTTTCAGGCGCTGCGTAATATCATTGCGCCTGCTGCACCCATGGTATGGCAGCAAAGTTCCTTGATTATTACGCCGGAATGAGAGTATAGTTCCTAGC
>NW_015548336.1:360199-360748 GCF_001515605.1 Sinocyclocheilus anshuiensis
GTGCTACCGCCAGACCCGGAGATCGGCTGAATGGATTCGAAAACGGTAAAACTCAACTGTTTAACTCTAGGGGAGTTGGAAAATGAGCCCATTTTCAAAAATAGTGGAGTGTTCCTTTAAAGCCATGATAAAATTGAAGTTGCATCTTCATTGCTTCCATATTTGTGATGTGCATCCGAGTGAAACCGATTATCCAAAGAGAAAAAAAATATAGGGCGGGACTTCACTTGTTGATTGGATGCAGGTAGATCTAAATGCGAACTTGCAGTTTAAGAAAGGAGTGAGGTGTATGCAGACGAAATAAGAGAAATCTAACATAAGTCAACAGAGAGAGGTTCACAATAAATCAATAACATGCATTTAGAAAATAGAATTTCAATTTTATTCCAACTTTGAAAATGAATTAAAGGGATAAAAGGGACCCAAAAATAAAACATCTGTCATTATTTACTCACCGTCATGTTGTTCCAAACCTGTATGTAGGCCTGGGCGATAAAACGGTATCAATATTTATCGATGGTACACCTTCTTCGATATCGATAGAAAAAT
>NW_015548336.1:360965-370292 GCF_001515605.1 Sinocyclocheilus anshuiensis
ATATTTATCGACGGTACACCTTCTTCGACAACGATAGAAATATTTTTCAATTTAGCACACGATATAGGCACGTACTATGAGTGACGCAGACAGCACACACAAACACGAACACATGCTGAAATGAGTGCTGTGCCTGCCTGTGATGAGGAGATTGTGAATAAAGAATGAATATTGGTCGAATTTAAAAAACTGGTATGTTTTTTTTTTTAATGTTAGGTGTGCATCAGGGAGCATCATCAGTGGCGGTGATGATGCAAGTGACGTTGTTGCATTTTAATGTTTTGTTAGTCTAGCCCACGAGATGTGCCGCTTACTGCTGCACTCGCGTCTCACAGAAGAGATGTATAGAAAGCCATGCAAAGTTAAAACAGTTTAAACTTTTAAAAAATACGTCACGAATTTGTGGAGGTTTATTCCTTTTCACTGCGTCTCATATGTTTTTAAATGCAGTCTGTGTGAATGACGCTTCGGCTCTTTGGATTAAGCAATGCATAAATACATGATGCTGTTTTGTTCATAATTGTTTATGCAATTTATGAAATTATATTTGATTTTTGAGTTAATTTAGACGTAATGCACGTTTTTATAGAGTTACTTCCTTGCGTTGACAATTTAAATGCGCTGCATTATTTTGCTCATTGCGCCCTCGAGAGACAATTAGACCTATACAATAAAGACCTATTTAATCTGTATATAAAACATTAGAAATGAGATATGTTTAATTTTTATTGTGTTTGATTGTTAAAACAAAAAATGTTGTTTGTCTCACTCAATAAATATTATAAATACAGTGGTTAAATTAAAAAAAAAATTTCTATTGCTTTTTGTTTTAAAAAAGGTTATAAAAAATGTCAATAATTATCGATACCGAACGATATGAAACATTATATCATTGATAAATTTTTTAGCTATATTGCCCAGCCCTACCTGTACGAGTTTCTTTCTTCTGTTAAACACAGAGGTTATTTTGAATAATGCGGGTAACCAAACAGTTGTTGATCCCTATTGACTTCAATAGTATAGAAAATATACATCCAAAGTTCTGTTCAGCAGAAGAAATTCATACAGGTTTGGAACAACTTAAGGGTGAGTAAATGACCATTTTCATTTTTGGGTGAATTATTCCTTTAAGCAGTAGGCAAATATTTTCTGAGAACTATCTAAGACTAACAATATTAGGTAAAAAAATAAAATAAAAAAAAATTGAACCAAGTGTAAAATCATCTTTTTAAAGACCTTACATAGAACAATTCGTCATCATATGGATTTCAGGAATAAATATCCAACAGACTGGGCAAGGGGTTAAATTTACAAACAAAACTCATGCTGGATAAAAAAAAAAGCTTTGATCCTCATTTAAGTCTGTGACATTTTTCTTGTTCCCACAAACATCCAAACCATTTGTAGAGGACACAATATTAAAACCACAAAAAACAAAGCCGCAGCTTCACCCACATCCACAATCAGGACAAATGAAAACCAAATTTTCTCTCACAAAAATAGGTTGTTTTTTAAACACACCAAGAATGGCTATACACCGTTACAATCACCTTAAGCAAGGAACCATCGAGAAGGACCAGAAACGCTAAAGTAGGTGGCCTGCTTCACATTTCCTATTGCTTCCAAGTGTATCGCCAAGATGATCTGATATACATTGGCCTTGAGCCCAAGCATCTGGTTGCATCTTACTCCCAAAGCTGCCATTTCACACCGCTGCTTTTGTTTCAAAGTCATTATATAATGCTGCAATGCTCTTTGAAGCTCCATGATCATTCACACAACTGAATCGTCTAAAATACCTGATCATCCTTTAATTAATGAAATTCTGCTTTAACATTTAAAGTATTTGGGCTATTTGGTTGTGAGTGTTCCCCTTTGACCGTATCTCCCCGAGAGCCTGTCCTATTACTACAGAAGAGGAGCCAGTAGGTGACTATCCTTCCTGGTATAAAGACATGCCCATACCTGCTTCCCAAAGCTCAATCACTGTGTGTGATACCTCCAAAAGAGCACAGTCTGTAATGTGTTTGGTTGGTATGAGCTGGGTTGATAATCTCCTAGGATTTCGACCACAGACAATACATTAAGTAAACATTCATATGAGATCAGAAGTGGCGTTACAGACTTGGCATCACATTTTTGTATGAATTATAGCTTCTAAACTGTGACATACATAACACAGCATTGTAATAAATTATACAAGTTGTGGTTCTCTAGAACATGAGATCCCCACCCAAAACGGCACCCCTTGAGTTTCAAGATGTACTTTTACCAGATAGCACGGTCTGTAGCTCATCCAACCTTTCTTGCTCTTAATCTCAAACTAGCCATGAGTTAAACTGCAGAAATGACTAAATTCAAAGACAGTCTGGGCTGTTTGGGTGGATCAAATCGAAGAGAACTGCCAAGATCACTTAGAAAAGCAGACAAAGACCTGACAGACATAAATGACTATAACCACCTAAGATTTTTCATAGACAAAGCAAAAACAGGTTGATGAATTCAACTGCACAGGCTCATTTTGTCTGAGACACTGTATCTAACATAAGGCCTGGTACATTCTCACATTATATAGGTCTGTTTCTACTAAAGCTTTTTATAACAACACTAAGATTAAAGTCTAGAGGTCAGACATATGAAGAGGCTGGTTTTTGTGTGAAACAACACTTACCGTGACACATTTTCAATTTAATCTACACCAAATGCAACAAAGAAACTAGGATGATGCAGATCATCTAAGAAAAGCAACTTCCGATGAATATAAACCACAGGATGTAGAAATTACATTTAATATGCAACCATATATGCATGACAGACCAATTTTACACACCCTTGGACCACCACAGTGGAGAATAAAGGAGAAACCCTACTATCATAATAGCAAACCTGTTTTGTCTTCACATATTATTAGCCACAATGCATGTTTTGATCCAGATGTGAAGCATTAAAATGCTTATTGACCCTAATAGTAATTTTATTTATTTAGTATCCAAAACTGCCAAAGAAGATCAATGGCATACAAGCTGGATAGAAACATACAAATATGGCCTACTATATTTTAACAGTCACTGCTTAAAACAAACAAGTACAAATGAGTATTTAAGACACACATTTGGTAAAAAATAGTCTTTAATGACAGACAAGGATCCCACAATGGGTATTTTCAGCATTTTACTCAGCTCGCTAAAAGAAGCCCTGCAAACAAAGGGTCAAACAGGCAGAGCAGCTAATACGCTAGGCTACCAGCAAGGGTTCTTTCATTCAAATGAAACACAAACACTAGAAATGTAACGCTTATGTTGACAGGGTAGGTACAGGACTGTGGATTAAGAGCCACGTAAACACAAATGTAAAAACCGGGTTATGTAACATCACATACTGCCTACAGATACACAAACAGCAGCAGCGGCGGCGCTTGCATGTGTCCAACCCGACAACAGCTCGAGCCCAGCGCGACACAGCTTTGTTCGCGGCTCCCGTACAACACCCCTAACCCCACTCACAAGGATTAAACCGCTACAATTGACTTAAAACGATTAATATATTACCATACGAGCTGCCTCGGCCCATGTGCGCTCCTTCTTTCTCTTCTGTTTGTCCTTCATTTCCTCAGCGTTGTCGCGCGGGTGCGGATTTCTGCAGCGGATATGAAACGTGTGCGTGATATACGGCAAGCCCGCTAGCGTGCTAGGCTAGTTGCAGCACCAAACGGTCTTTGATAATACCCTTTCGCCCCAAGTAACGTTACTAGCGTAGTCGCTCTGTTCAGACACGCACGCGTTTCCGTAGAACGGCTTGCCAAAAAATCTGTCGGTTGTTGCAGCAGCGGCGTTCCAGAGAGTTTTTTTTGTAACGTCTCGCTGGTTAAACGGAGGTAAACAGAGACAGGGCGAAGAACAGGCGAGCCCCAGCAGCCTTTGGCATACTGCAGGAAATCCTCGGGTTGGAATGCACGACGAGGAGAACACAACAATGAGGTCAAAGGTCAAACACACTGCAGGAATGCAACACAAAAACAATTCTCCCCATCCCCCTCTTCTTCAGTCGCTCCTACAGCCGCGGCTCATCTGACGCATCTGACGGGTGAGGCCACGCCCATTGTTATGTGCGGCGAGATCAAATGTGATTCATATTAGGCAGCACGACACATACATAAAATACTACAATTATTATTATTATTTTTTTGTGCTTTGTAACGTTTCTCTAGGGATTTTTACTACACAAAACAATCGCACACTTATCAAAGCATTATTTAAGCAAAAGAAAACACTGCAAGTAAATATTCCTACATGCAAATGAAAGTACAATACGTCATGGTTCCGTAGACAAAATTGATATTAACCAGTTTTAACAATAGTTGAATAAGCATTGTAATTAAATAGTAGCAGTATTGACATGTTTTACATACTTCCTTTTATGGAGTTTTGACATAGAATCATCTTTTGGGTGGGACTTAAAAACCGTGTATCTCTTAACCAGTCATGTAAAATGTTCACATTAAGTCCACTCTTTTATTTATAGTTGTCATATCATAAATAGATATATTACCAGAAGTATTAAATGAGTAAAGAATTTAATTCTTGCCTAAATTAGTTACCAAACAAAGTCCCTCGTAAGGACTTTTATACATTTCTAGTCTTTGACTAGGGTGCACCTTCATATACGACCCTAGGACTTTTATTTTGAAAATACTGGAGGCGAATCACCGGAAAACGTAACTAAACTCAATAGAATATAGTTCGTTTTAAGGATTGAATAAGAAAATGTTATCTCGGAGTTATCTAATTTTTATTGATTGTAATACAATGAATATATCAAATAATACCACAAAGATCATGTTCATGTTATAGGTTGTAATAATTTTGAGACACTGCGGGGCTTTTGATAAGCGCCATCTTTGTTCGGGGCAAAGATGCCGAAAAGTTGTTCTGCATATAATTGCACAAATAGGTACAATAACAAAAATCCCGAAATCACGTTTCACAGGTAGGTAGTGATGGACAGCTTACTGTCAAGATGATTAAACGTATCCTAAATACATTTTGCAAGACATTTCATTTTTATTCCTGGTCAGGTTCCCTTTCAGTAAACCATCGGTTCTGAAACAATGGTTAGAGAACATTGGACGTGACGACTTTCAGCCAAGGAAGCATATGGTTATCTGTTCACTTCATTTCACCCCTGATTGTTTCAGTGGTTTGGGCAACCGTAAAAATCTATTGTGGAACGCAGTGCCAACTCTCTTTACAGTCCCATCTCAGGATACAAAGGTAAACAAGGTTACAAGATAAATTTAATACAAAATGTGTTTTTCATCTTTGTCTCCTTGTCATCTTTGTGCCGTGCCGTCAGCAAAATAATTGTAAGAAGAGAGCTTTAAAATCTGCTGCTGATAAATGGGATGACACTGCACCTGACAGGACGCCTCCTTTCACTGAGGAAACTCAAACTGAGGAGATGATGCATGATAATGCTCAACACTCTCACAGCAATGAAGAGGCTTACTGTCAAACCACAAAGGTGAATCTTTTATCTTACAGCCTACTCTTATATTCATGTGTATATATAATAATATTTATGGATTAAATGCTTTTTCCCACCAGGATTTAGCTGCCACAGACCACACCTATTCTCTTCTGGACCCATGCACGACTAAAGCCCGTTTGTTTAATGTTTTAGATGCTAACAGCTGGCTACAGAAAAGGTTGCAGACCAAATGCAGATTGATAAAAAGAATGAAACTCAAACTGCAAGATGCTCAAAGAGAACTTCTGACTTTGCGTCGACAGCTCAGATATAGATATAAGTATCACCAAAGATATTTACAGCTCCCAATGGGGAAGTGGCTTCAAGACGTTGTCAAGCAGTAATGAAGACCTCGGGTTGCACAAACATCGTTGAACTTTAAAGAAACCTGAACTTTTGGTCATGGAAAATGTGTTCAACAAATATATGTCTTGAAAAGCAGCAAAAGTGACAAGTTTTTTCTTTAATTGGACAGATATGTCCAATTAAAACTTAAATTTACTGGGCTTTGGTTTTGACTTGTGTGAAAGATTTTCTGCCCAAAGGATTGTTAGGAGAACATTTATAGAATAAATGGTAACATTTTACAGTAAGGTCCCTTTCATTAATCTTTGTTAACATTAGTTAATAAAAAATATCAAAGTTAATTGCTAGTACATGCTAGCTCAGGTCCATCAGATATTACCAGATAAAACTTCTGATTTTAATAACGTATTAGTGAATGTTGAAATTAACAAACTAGTTAACTGCTGTTAAACAGAACCTTATTGTAAAGTGTTATTGATTGAATTCTATCAAATGTCACCCTGCTGAAAACATTTGAGGAAACATTATGTAAGTTTGCTCTATTTTTTAAATAAAAATCATGTACACCATTCAAACACAATATACATTTCCATTGTTCCTTGAAGATTTATTTTAAAAATGTCAGTCTATACTTGCTGCAAGTGGTAGGCCATTAGGTAAAGTATAACAAACACCTTTGAACTCCAGCCAACAATTATAGATGGTCTTTTTTTAACATCATTCAAATGGCAAGTGTGCAGACTGGACACATTTCATATAAATTATACAACTCAAAAAGGAAACAGGAAAAGATATTCTGCATTCCATACAGCCAGTCTTTCAAATAAAAGATTAGTCATTTATCAAGACAAATTAATTTTCTTGCATAAAGATCCCAAATACCAAAAAGGCAACAAAAATTTAAATAAACCAAAGACTGTAATGGGGTTTAGATCTTCCCTGTATGAATTATGGCACTAAAATGCAGGGATTAAGGGAGATTGAGTCTAAAATACAAACAGAGAGGACTTTCCACTAATATCCCTTCATCCACTGCTATTCAAGTCTTTGGACACAAGGTGGGAGACTAGCCCTACATGAGCTTTAGTACACAGTTCACATTCTGCTTCTTCAACCAGCACGCAATAGACAATACCGGCATAGTGTGTGCATTGGCCCCTTCAATTCCTATGACACTGCTGGCAGACGTGAAGTACGAGAGGTGGGCCTCCAAATATTAGACTTGAGGGAAGGGATGAAAGAGAAAAATAATGCAAATGATTAAGCAGCCAGGGTTTCACTAAGAAAATGCTTTGCCTCCTATACACTTGCAAGATCATTTATTTGGAAGCTGGTGGTACAAAAAGTCAGATATAGAAAGAAGGCTGACAGCTGGGGTACACCAGCTCCTGTGGGATTCAGTGAGTCGGATCAAGCAGCAATGTTTCTGTGTGATGTAATGAGGGTAAAATAGCTCTCTCTGCTGAGTGCTGATTACAGGCACCGTTGTGGCTCTATATTTGAGGAGGGGGGCCTTTGTTTAAAAATGGTTTCAAGGCCTACCAACACAAAAATATATCTGTTGTTTAAGCTTTTTTCTGGGAAAGGACATTTTTATTCATGGAAATCCAGCGAATTAAATGTTCCAATTAAATGTTCTAATTTGCAAACAGACATCATGTAGAATAATATTTAAAAAAGCAACAAAATAAAGGATAAATAGGTATATGAAGACTTTTAAGGGCACAGAGTGTTTCCAGGGCACTACTCCAGAACATCTGTGTCTCATCAGTCTATACCAGTACAAACTGTCCCTTTCAGCTCAAGAGATACACGTTCCTAACTGTCATTATCAATCCTGTGAGCTACAAGGGAGAGGAAAGACAAAAGAACATGAGATTTTAAATTACAATTGGGAATAGCATTCATCTTTACTCCTGGTAAAGACAATTAAGCATTTGTCATCATAAAGTCAGGATATTAAGAATGAAAATAAATGCTCTAAAACAACTGTAGATTGTTTTGTCTGGTTTGCGTACTCACATTGTTTTGGTATCCTGAGTGCTTCTGTGTCACCACACAGAACTTGGTGCATCACACCTCTGAACTGATACAGCACCTTCAGACTCTTCTCCTCACCTACACAGGGGTCGTAGAAGCCCGGTAACCCAGCCTGAGGACATGCATGCAAAAACAATCAATTAATACCTGCTACAGCATTTAACATTAGGGGTGAAACAGTTTGGATTTCTCAAGGTTTGTTTTTTTGTATCTTTTTGTTTGTTAAACATTTCATGCAACAGTATTAGAGTGCAACATTAGAATATTTGAGGCTTTTTTTAATATATTAAGCTACATTTCAAAATTTTAATTTTTTTTATTTCAACATTTATTGGAATATTAAGGAAACTTACAGGATACTTACACTACCATTCAAAACAATTCTTATTATGTCTTATGTCTTCTATAATGTTGAAAACAGTTTTTCAGGTTAATATGTGACCCTGGACCACAAAACCAGTCTTAAGTCGCTGGGGTATATTTGTAGCAATAGCCAAAAAAACATTGAATGGGTCAAAATTATTGATTTTTCTTTTATGCCAAAAATCATAAGGACATTAAGTAAAGATCATGTTCCATGAAGATATTTTGTAAATTTCCTACTGTAAATATATCAAAACTTAATTTTTGATTAGTAATATGCATTGCTAAAAACTTAATTTGGACAAATTTAAAGGCGATTTTCTCAGTATTTAGATTTTTTTGCACACTCAGATTCCAGATTTTCAAATAGTTGTATCTCGGCCAAATATTGCCCTATCATAACAAACCATACATCAATGGAAAGCTTATTTATTCAGCTTTGAGATGGTGTATAAATCTAATCTGTATAAATAAAAAATAAAAAAATTGACCCTTATGACTGGTTTTGTGGTCCAGGGTCACATATATTTGTGGAAACTGTTACTACTTTGATGAACAGAAAGTTCAAAAGAACGGCATTTATATGAAATTGTAGTTTTTGTGACATAACTGTCTTTACTGTCATTTTTAACTAATTTAATGCATCTTTGCTGAAAGTATATTCTTAAAAAATATAAAAATCACACTGACCTCAAACCTTTGAACTCTTGTGTATGTCTTTATTTATAACTGTTTACATTTTTCACTCATTTGCAGTTTCTTTTCCCTTTTATTCAGTACAGTGATGCAAAAAAATACATTTAATATTTCAGAAGCAAAATCAAGCTTTAGAAAGCACATGCAAAACATTTCAGAAAACTAGATAAAACCTTCTGAGAATTCATTGCTATTCCAATAACACTCTCCTCTCATCCTTTATTTGTCTTCTGGACCAAAACCTATTACAAAGCAAGTAGAGATCGACCGATATATATCTATTTACCGATATTTTTCCGATATTTAAGCATTTTACAATAATCGGATTAGACTTGTGCCGGTATTCGGTAATGCGATATATCACGGTAATGAATATGCACGATATTGTTATTGTGG
>NW_015548336.1:371149-389422 GCF_001515605.1 Sinocyclocheilus anshuiensis
ATCTTGTGGATGTTTTGAGAATTGCGCGCAGGATCACCATTGCAGTGCGTCTGAGAGGAAACACGACAACAACGGCGTGCAGAGGTACTTGATTTACTGTAGTTAGTAAACTTTATTTAACATAACAGGTTCTGTGTAACTGCATAGATAAACTGCTAGCTGTCAGCAGGCATTTCATAATCTAGAACGACAAAAACATTATTAGTAATTCTGATATAACATGCCAGTTGAGAAATGCAATAAAATACGATGTTTTGTTTGTTACATTTCAATATTCCAGAGAATATTATTCAGTGAATTAACATTATCCAGTGAATTATTCTTGACTCTGTAGCCTATTAAACAGCTTATAAACCTACTAAAACTGTAGTTTAAAATGAAGTTGATATGACTCCTTTCCTTTATTTACTTTCTCCATTTGAAAACATTAGACTTTCTACATTTATTTTGCTTATTGTTAATATTAGTGTTGCTGCTGATGCTTTAAATTGTTTTAAAAATCTTTTTAATTATTGTTGTAATATGAAGATTAAATTTAACATGAAAGACTGCAAATTTTCAACACTTTTTTTAAGATGACTGAAAGGAGGAAAAACCAAAGTGAAGTATGGACTTACTTCACTCAGTCATTTATTTACTTTATAACAGTAAATAAATATCGGTTCTGCATATCGGTTATCGGGCACATAAACATGCAAATAATTGGTATCGGTAATAAAATATAAATATCGGTCGATCACTAAAAGCAAGCATAACTGTGCTTTACCTTAGAGGCTTCTGTGAGAACGAGCTTGGAGTCCTTCACCAGGCACTGTAGAGGCTCCGTCACGTCAATGACCCTTGCCCTTTCGTGCTTCCGGCTGTTGTCTGTCACAAACTTGCCATACCAGGCATTGAGGATGATCAGACCTGGTACACAAGGAGTTGAAGTCACCAATCCTCACTTGGCAGAAAGTTCAAATCATAGTTTGATCACGTCCAATGCTATCGGGTGTTATGCGGTCATACCCATTCTGGACTCTTCTGCTTCGATAATTCTACGCACAGACTCTTGCATCAGCAGAACCTAGAGAAAAGAGTGATTTCAAATAAGACTGCTTGTATATGCACATAGTGAAGGCACACATTTATCACCCTGACACAGTGACTGATGTGCAGATAGGAACGATAGCCTGATGCTAACGCATTGTTTCTCCGAACACAAAGAGCCTTCCGTGAAAGTTATGACCACTTTAAACGGTCATGCATTATAAATTATTTGCAGTGTATTTAGACATTATGAGCTCACAGCTGCTTCTGCCTCTTGCTTCTTCTTGGCAATGTCTGATGCCGAACTCTCCCGCTGCTTCTCAAGCTCCCTAAACAAAAGACGAAAGGTTCCATTTTAATTTACTCTTTTGCTCTTTTACTCACAGTTTCACAGCCATTTAAACGGATTTCAGTCTATTATTTTCCAGACTCACAGGGGATAAAGGTTGGAGAAGAGTGTTGGGAAGTCAACTGGCCAATAAAAGACAACAAAATGAAACATGTTAGTGTGACTCCGCACATTTAATCAGCTAAAAAGGCTTACTGTTCCTGCTGAGCATGAAGGTAAGGTCTGATAACTAGCCGCTGGATGGCCAAGTAGAACACAAGGGGTCCGACAGTGGCATAAAAAACGGCGCTGGGTAGAAGCTGGTCTGTTAAGTGAATGGGGAAGAAGTACGTCTGGCTCGCTCGGTTCAACCTGGGATAGACAAAAATACCACGATTTCAGAGCTACTGAAAAACTGCTATTGGAATATAGCTTCAAAATTATCAAAAGCATTTTACTTGATCTTGAGAGAGACGCCTTGAGGTACTCCAATGCTGACAGTAGCGCCCAGGACACTGTGTCGACTGATATTAGTTTCAGCACCATATTCCACCACCGTACCAAAAAACCCTGACCTGCAACACAAGTGCTGTTATTTTAACAGGCTAGAAACAGAAAATTAGAATCATTAAGTTGGTAGTGATCAGCCACAAATAAACTGCAGGTCACATGAACACAGAATCTAGCGGATCAGACAGATGCTGCATTTATACTGCAAGGACAAATACACAGATTTCCTGTTTATTTACATTCAATAGTATGAATGTCTGTCTTTAACAGTAGATCTGTGACACCTAGGGAGTCCACAGCAATACTGCAGAGTGTTTGCTGTATAATATTTTGATATAAAATGTGAAATAAGCAAACAAAAATACAGGGCTAACCTAATTCAATTACAAAATAGCTCAACCCAAAGATTGCAGTTGATTAAAATAAGCAGTACTAATACGAGTAAAAGTGAATTTCAACGTATATATGGTTTTCAAGATACAACATTTAGAGGTCAGACAGGGTACATATCCGATTTAATCCAAACTTGATGCAAACCTTGTTTTTGTTGTTTACAAGTGCAAATAGTCAAGGTAAAATCTGTGCAAAATAGGGTGCTTGATAAGCAAAAATGTTTAAAGCACATTGATAAAGTATAACAATGATAAAGAATTTGATTAAGCAGAACTCTTCAAATACAGCAAAAATAATTAAATAAATCATGTAAAAAAATAAATAAATTCAACTTTATCAACAAATAATTATTTAAAAAAAATTGTGCATAATAATACTCAAAGCTAATATTGGCTGACAAATTCTACCAGTACCTTTTTTTTGAACTACCTGTTTTAACTAACCAGATTTATGAACTACCTGTTTAAACTAACCATCTTCTTTTTGGTTAAAAGTGCAAATGTAGCTAGATAAAAATACAGCTACAAGCCATCTATATGCAAAACACAAAAAAACAAAGGCAGCATTCACAGATACATACTTGACTGAGCCCTTGATCTTGGTCTGGTCATCATCCTGGAATTTGTACTGGTAGCTCATCATGATAAATGTATGTGGAATTCCCAACTATGGCAATAATAAAAGATCATGAACAGTGGTTGAGAAAAAAAAAACACTGGAATAAAGATTAGGTGGTGCTGTGCAAAACAAGCAACTGACCTGCACAGCGAAGGTCAAATGGCTGCTTTTGGTGTCCCTGACGATGCTGGTGTTCATGGAAGACTGAGTACCCCAGTGCCACTGTAAATAACCCATAGTGTTTTTGTCCAGGTGGCGTGCAAGCATAGTAGTGAGCACCGGCCGTATGCCGCGGGATGAAAACTGCATGCCACAATGAGCCGTTGTGAAGCTAAAAAACACAAATATATCGTCAATATACAATTCGCTCAAAAAAAAAAAAAAAAAAAACCGGTCAAGAGTTACAATTTTTAACAAAAATAAATAAAGGGACAATAATTAAACTAAATTTCTCAAAAACAGAGATGTGCTGTACTCACCAGCGTGAAGTTAAGTTACGGAAAATTTTTAACCCAAAGAGAGGGCCATGTGTGTCTCCTGCCCCAAACTCAACCTGTATTAAACATGTACGAATCATGTTTGATTAGAAGTTCAGCAAAAATGATAATGTAGTCCATTATTATGTACAGCATTAACTGACAGCACTTACTTCTCCCCAGCCCTTAGCCGTGGTGACTCGTCGCAAGGCCAAGTTTATGTTTCCTCCCCCATTTCCGTTGTGTGTGGAGAGAGAGCCGGAAAGAATGGCTGTGTCTGAGGTTGTCAAAGGGGCCTGTGAGAGCAGAGATGGACAGTATATAAGCCTCACGACTGTATTAAGATCAGGGCCAATGACATATAAGTGTGATTCGCTTCCACAATAAATGAAAGTAAAAATCTTTTAAAAGAAAGGAAATATCTAGTTTATATCACAAGTCTCTTAGAAAGTATTTTTTAAATTTAGGTTTCATGTTTTTTTTTCCTGAAAAAATGTTAAAGTTTGAATTTAATGGATTAAATATAAATATATATTTTTATCATTCTATATATTTAACACAGACACATACATTTCTTTTTTCAAAGTAAAAAGTGTTTCAAACAAATACAGAGAGTTGTATACATGAAATACCAAGTCACTGTAATGAATGCATTTTTAAATACATGAATAAAACAAAAAAATTAGCATCATGTCATTTACACAGGAAGCATATTTATATGTTAACACTTGCATTGTGCCCTATCATAACTGACTGGAGTTAGTATGTTTTCTTAAGTTTTTGCTCACCAAGGCTGAATTTATTTAAACAAAATACAGTGAAACCAGTAATTATATGAAACATTATTTAAAAAAAAAATATTTTTATATATTGTAAAATATAATTTATTTCTGTGATAATCTGCAAAATCTGAATTTTCAGCAGCCATTACTCCAGTGTCACAGCATCCTTCAGAAATAATTCTAATATGCTGATTTGTTGCTAAAAACATTGATATATGATCAACAGTTCTTATCACACCAGAAAACAGCTGCACTGCTTAATATTTTTGTGGAAACATGATTCATTTTTTCAAGTATTCTTTGAAGAACAGAAAGCTCAAAAGTACAACCTTTATTTGAAATAGAAATCTTTTGTAACATTACACATCTTTATTGTTTTTAATTAAATGCATTCTTTCTGAATAAAAGTATTTATGTCTTTCAAAACAAACACAAAAACCTTACTGACCCATACTTCTGAACAGTAATCTAGAATATACATCAGAAAAAACGATGTAAGGACTATACCTCTATTGACTGTGATATGTGCATCCTGTTGATCTCAATGTGCGGTAGGCCGCCGCTGCCACCACCAGAGATCTCTTCATAATCCTCCTCATAGCGATCAAAGAGGTCTGTCGCATCAATACCTACGCTTATGATGTAAGGACTATACCTCTATTGACTGTGATATGTGCATCCTGTTGATCTCAACGTGCGGTAGGCCGCCGCTGCCACCACCAGAGATCTCTTCATAATCCTCCTCATAGCGATCAAAGAGGTCTGTCGCATCAATACCTACGCTTATTGTGCCCTGAGTGAAACAGAGAACAATCAGCGAGACCTGTATTAATGATGACAGTGGCTGCTGCTTTGAAGGCATTAGGTCAAACCTTAGGGTTGGTCCTTTGCTGTAGTCTTCTCTCCTCTCTCTCTCTTTGAAGTCGCTCATACTCTTCACGGATCTCTGCTGGTGTTCTTTTCCTCTCCACTACCTAGAAATCATTATTGTAGTGAGCACAAAAAAGATGACACAAAAGCCCACTGGGAAAATTATTTGCTTGAAATGTTATGGAAGTATGAAACGAATGCTGAAGCATTTTTTAGTCTTCTGAATAGCCAACTTACCTCCCATCCTTCCACTTCCAGCCCTCTCTTCCCATATATGTCATAGATTGCTCTAGATTGTGGGTCACTTAGTACTGCAAAAGAACATAAATCACAATCATGAAATATTCATGACTTGGTATTAAAAACTTGTCTTACTACAGAGAAAGGGTCTGTTAAAGAGATAGTTCACCCAAAAATGAAAATTGTGTCATTATTTACCTAATGATGTTCCAAACCTGTATGACTTACTTTAAAATATTTTGAAGAATGTTGGTAACTAAACAGTTTCAGTTTTCATTTACTTTCAAAACAATGGAAGTCAAAGGGGAACTGGTTTGGTTATCAACATTTTTCATAATATGCCATAAAATGCATACAGGTTTGGAACAACATGAGAGTGATTAAATGATGACAGAATATTAATTTTTGAAAAGACTATCCCTTTAAAAACAAAATGTTTCCTTGACAGTACAAACAAAGACAACAATGCAACAAAAGTGGCTTGCTTTGTCAAAGGCTTTAAAAGGCTGAGTGTGCAAAAACAACGTACCTTCATATGCCCGGTGAACCAAGTTAAACAGCTGCTCTGCCTGCCTTTTAAGCTCTGGATCTCTGTGCTTGTCTGGGTGGTAGAGCATGCAAAGACGGCGATATGAAGCCTTGAGCTCATCCTGTGTGGCCTGGATATAAAGTTAAACAGAAATCATTTATCATAACCCTAAATTACAACATTGCTCTTGGGAGGACATAACATAAAAAGGTGCAAAATCAAGACCAAAAACTTCAAGAGAGTCCAAAAACAAGTTCCGAAGTTGTAATCAAGACAAATTAAAATCCTTTCAAGGCTTCTGTGAAAACTTTAAAGTGTCATAAATGTTTAACTTTCTGTTCTGTTCCACTAAATTAGACAAAATGAAAACGTCAGTCACAATTTGATTACATTGTATGCCAAAAGATGGCTGTCAGTCCATAACATTCTGCATAACGTCTCCACAGAAGAAAGTTATACAGATTTGGAGCAACATGAGGGTGAGTAAATGCTAAAAGATTTTTCATTTTTAGGCAAATTATTTTTTTCTAATAATCTTAACAGCTGGCAAAGACAAAACGATCTCGTTTAATAGATGTGTTAAATATCATTTGCAGAGTTTTCTTGAAGTCAACACTTTGGAAGCAGTTTCACTTTTACAGTTGAGAAGCGCCAAAAAGTACCACCTACATAGTGTTTTCACTCAGTGCTCCTCGTTTAAGGTGAAAGAGAACAGAAGGCATTTATATATAGTATGCATCCGATCTATTAATGACCATGAAGTCAAATTCCTGCTTGAAGACAATGATAAATAAGGGTCACGGTGTGCTGACTGAGCCACAGCTTAACGACATGCTGTTGGATCCTGTTTAAAAGCGCGATACCTGAAGCGCCTGCATTTACTGTTCACTTGCGGCTTTCTCATCTTAAACTTCTCTGTTAACAAAAGTATGTCATACCTCTCTGCGGACGTTTAACAGAGAATAATAATCATCATAGTCGATTTCATCTTCTTCCAAGGCCGCCGCCATATTTACCACCTTTCAGCCCCGGCCCCGCCCCAGCGCCAGATCAAACTACGCTGATTTTTGGTGTGTAGAGTTGGAGCGCATGCACGGCTTCAGCGCCACCCTCAGGATGGGAGGAAACACTGAGCAAAAGGATGTAAGACAAAGTTCTTTGGGCCTGATATGTATACGGACCGGTCCTTTCTGTATTTAGTTCAAGTCTTCAAGTGTGCGTGAAGACCGCAAGTGTTGGTAGAACTTTGGGGACACAAACATGTTGTAAAAATTTCACAGAGCCTTATTTTCGCATTTTGCACTTTACAATAAACTTCTAAATGTTTGTTCAGTAGTCCAGACGACATAAAAATCAGTTTTTATGGCGTATAGTCCTTTTTTTCGGTTAGGAAAATCCACATACTCATCTATGTATAATGCACCAATAAAATATGCAACATTTTATATTTTACAACCACATTATGTGCTATGTAATATATAGCCTATTAATTTAACCTACACTAGAAAGTTTTCCTCGACATTGCGCGTTTTCGTTTCAAGTTTATCAATGTCCAAGCGTGTTTATATTAGCCTACTTTTGGGATGTTGTACATATAATCTAATTTAAATACTTTTACGTGATGCAAACGCAAAATATAGCCTAGACTTTAACAGGAGCGTCATTCAAGTATCCACAAAGAATATCTAAAAATAATGAATACATTCAAACTGAAGATTAAAAGATGTTTCTAGCAGACTTTTATTCATTCTAGACATTTTATTTATCCAACATTTTAGTTTAATTTAATTTATTAAGTTAAAAAGTCAACCGGCGCCCTCTTTTGGCCTTAATTAACATTCAGTTAGTTAATGGGCTGTAGTTGACGTCAGATCCAAGCTGAGTTCCATTAGTGTTTGAAAAAAAATGCCAATAATAAATCAGTGTCGTGTCAGTACGTGTGCAATCATTAAATAAGTCCACTTAATTACAGACGAATAAAATCAACTTCGAAAAGTCATAAAATGGAGTAGAAATTATTGTGATAAGTTAAATGGATGGAAACAAAGATGTTTTTGTGACGTAATGGAATTTAAGTAAGGAGTACAGGTGCATCTCAATAAATTAGAATGTCGTGGAAAAGTTCATTTATTTCAGTAATTAAACTCAAATTGTGAAACTCGTGTATTAAATAAATTAAATAGCCTGTGAAGACCTCTGTGTGATGCCATGTGTGATCCTTAATAGATTGCAGATGTTCCATAAGGAATTATGCTGTAGTATAATTTTCAGTCCCTTAGAGAATTCAAGTGCCTCAAAAGCTGTAGTAAACCAACATGTTTCAAGAGCTTTATGTATTATTATTAGCCTTCTGAACACGTTTCTAATCCTAAATTAAACTTTTGCTACATACACATTGAGCTTGATTTATTCAGTCATATGTTTATAAGTCACAATGTTATGTTTATTCCATTACCAGATGTTTCGTCTGATAGACTGGCCCGAATGTTTTCTCCACGGGTCATTTAGAATATTTGATTCAACAATCCAAGATTTTTCTCTTCGAAAATGAACAGATAAGGATTTGGAAAGCACTCGTGATATCTAGCAACTGCAAGCAATAAAGATGACGCTTTAATGATAACATTTCATGGAGGGTATTCGCTGCGGGCAGAGAGGCATTTAAGCCATTATCTATATGCTCAATGCAATTAACGAATGCTTAATCTAACGAATAATTAATCAGCTCGGTTATAATACGACTTCCATATTCCTAAACG
The DNA here is from genome assembly GCF_001515605.1 of Sinocyclocheilus anshuiensis. Taxonomy (NCBI): domain Eukaryota; kingdom Metazoa; phylum Chordata; class Actinopteri; order Cypriniformes; family Cyprinidae; genus Sinocyclocheilus; species Sinocyclocheilus anshuiensis. The sequence continues at coordinate 379,684 of NW_015548336.1, forward strand.
CAGTTTTGAGGTTTTCTAAGCAATTCAGATGGGACCCAGACCACATCATTATGCATACACTATTGGAATAGACTACCAGAAACGATATATCTCGCAAGCTCAGCAGTGTAGGATACTTTCCAGATACTTTCAGTGAACCATAAGATATTTAGGAGGTCTGGGGTGCTACATTTTTCGTGAAAGCGCACTGTAACAGTAGACCGCTGCTTCCACCTGGAGCTGTCTGTTCAGCACCATGGCGCAGCACTTCAGCGCATTCAGCCCAAACGTTGCTTCATCTTCAAGGTTAACCTATGGATTGTTATGTATCTCTCTAATGGCATACATTGCTTTAACAACATAAAAAACGCACAGCTTTTGCGTTTTAACGCAGGTGGCTTTATAACAATCAGCAATTTGTAAAAAAAAAATAAAAATGTTTCCATAATTATCACACAACATCCATTGAACTTGTCACAATGATTTCTGCCATTTTACGTGATTTTATGAGTTTTCAACTGGATTTTATTCATTGCAAATTCAATTCAACGTGGTCGAAAGTTTTCAATCGGAGCAGTAAAGGTGTTTACAATGCATTGGTAGCAGCAGAGCTATAATATAAAATGGATAAAGGCCATTAACTTGACGTACAAATGACCTGTCCTGAATTGCTTACGAATAAAATGTCAGCGCAAAAAGCTCAGAAAAATACGTTTTCTGCCTTTGAATTGGGCAACTTGAAACATTTGCATCGTCTTTTCATTTGCACGCGAACGTCTCAAGAGCGCTCACTTTGGATTGGTTCGGTTCTTCTTAAGGTGTATCTACACATCACGCCTTACCCAATGGTTCTCAGAGACACTTTGAAGGGGAGGATATTTGCTTTGCTCTCGCAAGCCATTTTAGAACAACATGGTCAGTCATAGTTGGACAGCCAATCGTGAGTGCGCTCCGGTTGGACTCGCCTCTGCCTCGCCAGTCCCTGCTTCTCGTGCTGCTGTCCTCGGCGTGAACGCGCGTGGTACCCAACGCTCGTGAAGAGGAGGAGGAGCGAGTGGCGCGCGGAGGGGAAATGGCTGCCGAAAACAAGCCGGAAGGTAAGTCAGAAACATCGGGGATATTTTTTACTTGTACGACAAGAGTGTGCGAGGGGAAAAATTTGGAGGCAGGCAGGGAAGAGCCGCCAGTTGAGAACCGAGGAGCTTTTGGGATTGTAAAGCCTCTGTGTTTATCCTCACACACTCGTTATTCCAGCACAGACATCACATCACATCACATCACATCACCCTAGCCAGCATCGGTAGCTAGCCAGCAGTGTGCATCACACATATTTAAAAACAATCCGGAGCAAAAGCGCGAGCGCCTCTGAAAATTCAAAAATCCGTCTCGCGCTCCGTTGCCCTCAGCCTAACGGTCGCGCTCAAAGCAAAACTTGTGAGCCGCAACGACTGTCGATTTCTAACTTCTTTTTTCGATTTACCAAGCTTCCTCGGCTGCGTAAATTGTTTCTGAGTTGGCGGGGATAGAGTTCTGGAGACCGTAGTTTGACCTAAAACTACCTTACAACCAGGAGTCATAAAAATACTGCTGGTAAGCTTGTTTAATAGTAGATTTTTCCCCCTCTCGGTCACTTTCACGCGTCCATAGACTCCAACTGACCTTCTTTTTTGCGGTTTTGTAATGTGTGGTCAAAGATATTTCACTTTGAAATTTGCTTCAAGGACACATTCTTCTATACCAATGTGCCCCTTTTACGTCAGATACACATAAATAGCAGTTTAAATCTTTGAACCTATGTTCTTGTATAACCAAGAATGGAATGTGGCGACCATAACGCAAAACGAAATTTGATTCTTATGCCAGGAAGAAAGAAGAGGTGTTATTGAAGATTATACATAACCATTTCTCTTTAACACTGTTTCGAATACTTTTCAGATTTGTTACTTTAATGAATAAGGCAACGAGTTGGTTTGACTCAGAGACACTCTAATACAGTTGCACTGCAATGCATGTCCACATTATTTCGCTGCTAAATTTGGCTGAAATACGATTTTTAATTATTATTGTCAGACGTAGTCAACAGTATTGTTTTTAGTATTATTGAAGCTCTGACCAGAATTACATTTTGAACAGTTGTGTCAAGCTGCCACCAGCTCATATGACAGATTTCTTTGAATATAAAACGTATACACAACGAGGTTTTGGCAAGTCGTCATTAGGTGCGAGGATTTTTTTGTTTGCAATTCACCTTCATTGTGAGATCAAAGCAAATAATTGTTTATTAACCACAAGGTGGCGACATTGAGTTAAAAGGAACTATATTTGGGGAAATCGTGATAACATATCTCGAAAAAAAATACGTTTGGCTAAAACAAAAATTCAGTCTATAAATCGTTTTTGATAGTTAACAAACTAGCCTCTAGGGAACCTTTAAAGACAGCAAAACGAGTTGATAAATCATAGTGTGATGATGAATTGTCCATTTTCATGATGGTGAATAGCCTAGTAGAAGGTGAAAGATATGTTTGATCATAAAACCTCAATTTTGTGTAGTAAATTATGCATATTGATAAACTATAGATAGAATAAATTATCCTAATATAAACTGACATTAAAACATGACTCCAGACAAACACAGGGATCCGAACATATAGAAATCCACAAGGGGGTGGTATTGAGCTTCCTAAATGTTCACTGTTATATTTTTAACACTGTCAGCTAAGAATACAAACATTACCATAAATATAAATCTACGTTTGTTTTCAAAACAGCACTGAGGCTAACTACCTAAACTAGCTCTTTCTTTGTGTGTGTATGTGTTTGATTGTGGGTGTGTGCATGTGGCATGTGTCAATCTCTGCTTGTCTGTGTGTGCATTTCAGATGCAAACAAACACAACCAGCCTTGAAACGTGTGTCAGACTGGCCTGCTTCCTGCCAATGCATCTCAGTAGCCAAGAGCTTTTTAGAAACCCCGACTTGTGACTCCTATTGCAGAACAGGCTCGGTTATTTTTGTCACGCTTGTCAGGTCAACGTATGGGGGTGGAGCTAGTGTTCCACACCTCCATAGTAATATAGAGTGCTCTGCACCGTATGGCTACAACTAAATTCAGAGTCCCATATAGCCAGCAGTGTGTTATATTTAATTTCTAGGCCTATTCACTTTCAGCATGTAGTTTGCCATTATACGTGTTGCACACCATTCATTTTAGCACTGATTGTTGCCTGTATTTTAACCTTTTGTCCTTGAAGCATTTAAAATGTTTGCATAGAGCACGGTTCTCCAGGGCCTTATTATTTGGCAGGGTTTTTTGCACATAAGGACAGGCTGTTCTTAGCTGGAGGCTGCTATGAAAACATGGTTAATGTCTCCCATAGAGTTCTTCTATCTCCTGATATGACCTAGCTCACATTTTAGATTGCCAGGAACTGGGACTGTACCTATGGAAGGTGGCGATGGTGGATTGAGATGTACGAAGGAACTGTACATTTAAAGGGACAGTTCACCCCCAAAAAACTACAACAACAATAAAATCTCACTGTCATCAAGTTCCAAACCTGACTTTCTTTCTTCTGTAAAACACAAAAATAAGTAAATGATAACAGATTATTTAAATTTTTGATGATGTTGGTGCTCCATATTTTTACACACATCTATTTGAATTTGGTGGTTCATTCAGAGACTAGGGTGCTGTTTATCACAACAACTGACTATTAGTAGAAGCAGGAAGGATTCAAGCTCTCCAAAGAGGGATTTGTGACATATTGAGCCATTATGTAGAAAATTAACTTTTAAAGATCTCTGCATAGTCATTTTCCTTAGTTTGAAAGTATGCTTTGACATTTTTTATTTTTTTATTGAATTAGTGAATGACAGGGATAGATGGAGATGCCACTTCTTCCTGGGGAGTCATAACAGATCCTTTCGACTTGTCTCGATCCTTCCCTACCTGCCTCACACAGAAACACACATTAAGTTCATCGATTGGTGTAGCTTACTAAAATTGAGCCTCACCAAACACCCCTAGGACCACAATGAATTTGATTTCTGCCCTCATCGCTACCTGTTAGGGGCTGTTTCTTGACTGTTTATTTCAGCACCTACAGATTTATCAGCAAGACTGAGGTGAAAAATGAAAAAATACAAGAAACACAGGCAAACATGCGCAACACGTCAGGTGATTTTGAAAAAAAAACAGTTAGTATTGGAGTTACTACTGTACAGTGGTCTAGATAGATTGTTTTCTCTCTTGGCAGTGTAACACTTCTAGCCATTAACAGCTGGAGCCATCTATGACACTTTGTTATAGTTAATGAAAATGTGCATGCGGTCTGAAGTTACAAGGGAACTGGGTGCTTTTACATTCCTCGTCCATACCCCTGCCTGCAAATGAAACTACATTTTCTCTTCACAAGGCAACACCTTAGGCCAAAGTAATCCCTTTAAATGCACCCCTGAATGCTCTTGATAAAAAAGGGGGAGAAGCAAATAGGCACGCTGAACTCTGAGGCCGAACGGTGCATATTGTTTGGGAGAGGTGTTCTTCAGCATGGAGATGGACACATTTGGGATGCATGGGCTTGCTGATGGGAGGGAGACGGGTTTGGCAGACACGACACTGCTGACCCTGGTAAACATTCTTATAAGTTCCTGCTATGTGCATGGGGGAAATAAAGACTAAAACAAAGTTGTACATCCGGGAATGTGTACTTTTCCCAGAATTATTTTTTTTCTTCTCCACTCTCTTTGCTTCCTGAAGGACTGAAGAAAATCCGTAATCCGGATCGAATGTACAGATCAGCTGTGTGTTATTCGGCCCATGCTCCTCCTAAGAGTGTCAGTGAAGACACAGAGACGAACAGTAAGAGCTGCTTATTAATATTGCATTCGTGGCATTGCTCGAAGGGGCCACTTGCTGCCTAATCTGTTATTCATCCATCGATTCATTTATTTACCTCTTGATTTCATTTGTCGTCCTCTCCTCCCTTGGGACTTCATGTTGGGGCTTTCTGTGATGATTGACGAGTCAGTGCTTTGACGGGGATATGCTGTCGATATCAGATGTGTTGTTAGTAACTGAAAGTGACAGTGGGTGGGTAAGATCTGGCACACCTTGGTTATGTACACACTGTAAAGCTTCAGGAGAGACAACCGCATTTAAATATGGGAGTGAATTCCCCGAATTATGGTTTTGTGTGTGTATGGAACAGAACTGACTGAAATTTTCATGACTGAGACCATGGTAAACATCTTGGTGTCTCACTTTTGATATCCTCTATTTTTGACCAAAGGAATATTACAGTGACCAAAGAATTGGTATGTTTGGTGATTTTAACTAAACCACTGTCGACAGAACTGTCATGCTTTGTTTAAGATGGGAAAGCTGTTTCACAGAGCTCACTCTTGAAGTGTTGCCATGCCCACTTATTATAATTGTCTTAGGGCTTGTTGTTTGGGCTCATAAGGCCATCCAATTTATGGAAATAATAAAGTAGGCAGGTTCAGGTCGTGAAAATTTTGGTTTTCTTTCCAAGATAAAGTATTTTGATTTATTTGGGCTTGTTCTTGTTGGCTGTCTTTTTTTGGCAAGATCTGGCAACAAGAATTAATCAAGACAACACTTTTCCAGTGATTTCTTGCATGGCACATACAGAAGAGAGACACAACTGTGATACATTTGTAAATACGTCATTAATAACTAGTTGTTTAGTACAATTCTGTACGCACTGCATAGGATTTTTGTAAATGCGGTTGTCACTACCTACATTTTTCGTAACTTAATTCTGTTGTAGAATGTGGTTGTCAGTCCTATGAATTACTGAACTCTGTGTGTACAGAACAGATTTAAGCATTAAAAGGTAAGCTGTCAACCAAATTTAGCTGCAGTGTGTATGTAGCCCCTGTGCTTCAAATGCTAGCATCGATCTTTGAAAAACATCCATCCAATAGCACAGCAAGACTGAGCTCTACTATTTGTTGAAATGATTTGTCAACACTACTAGACACATTTCCCCTAGGAGTATAAAACATGCATATTTTATGTTGGACTTTAATCAAAGCATTTGTTGTGGGATCATGTGCATGTTAATACAGCTTTGTGTGTTATATGGAGCTTTGGTTACCCAAGAAGTGGCTCTGTTCTCATGTTTAATAGGCAGTATATCTTCTCTATTGGCACCTCTGAACACTTAGTTGATCTGTGTAATTAAGCTTGTTCATTTTTTGTGTAAATTTGTAAGTAGAGTTAAATCAGCCTCATCTTCTTGTGCTGTCTGCTCATTATGCCATTGAGTGAGTCCTTGCCATTTCAAAGCTCAAAGATTTTAATGAACATGCCCAGAGATGTAAAGTAAACGGCAGAAGCAGCTGTTTGCAGTCATGTTGATATTTCAGATGGTGTGTGTTAGGCCTGGGCGATAAAACGGTATCGATATTTATCGACGGTACACCCTCATCGATAACGATAGAAAAAATGTTCGATATAGCGCACGCTATAGGCACTTGCTATGAGTGACGCAGACCGCACACACAAACATGAACACATGCTGAATTGAGTGCTGTGCCTGCCTGTGATGAGGAGATTGTGAATAAAAAAAATGAATTTAAAATAAACATTTGCATTTGAATGCAAAAATAGTACAATCAAATGTTAGGTGTGCGTCTGGGAGCGTCATTAGTGGAGCGCGAGATGCGGTGATCATGATGTAAGTGACGTTGCATTTTAATGTTTTATAAGTCTAGCCCACAAGACGCGCAGTTGCCGCCCAGCCCTAGTGTGTGTATATATATGAGCATGCCGCCCTGTGTATCTGTCTACGCTTTAAGTATTGCATCTCACACTCCAGCATGATGTAACCGCTGTGTGTGCCTGTCTGTAGCGGCCCAGTTAATGTTTGGTGCCTAGAGGTTTTCGTATCACTAGGACAGTAAAAATGCAGCATGGCTTGGCGGAAACAGGTAAACCACTCATGTGAGTAATTGTGGGAGTAGTTATGATAAGGATAAAGGACTTTAGTGAGGATCTGGCGGCGTGTCCTTTACTGTCTGCTGTGTGCGAGTGAATGTGTGTGTGCTCGCAGGTCTTCACCTCCTCTCTCCCTGAGATGGGATTTTCATGGATGGGTGAGCTTGGCTGAGGCTGAAAATACTTAAGAAGGCTAGTTTTTCTCTTCAGTTTGTTGCAGGCACTTTGGTAGCTGAATTAAGTCGCTGTTTTGGGCTTCATGGATTCAGGCCAGCCTCCTACTGTATCTGAATGCCGACAACTTTTAGATGAGATGTTCGTAACGATTTAGTCAGCGTAGAACCAAAAAGGCCGCGTAGTCTAGATTTAGTTTAGAAATTACTTTCACTATGTGAAAAAGAAATACAAAACAAGCAAACTTCAGCCAGAATTGTGATTGCTCTAGTGGATATGGCTGGACATTAATGTCTGCTGAGAGCTCATCAGATGTACCCAAGTCTCGGACATCACCCATTAAACCACATCAGTGTTTTAACAAGGCTGCCTGCTGGTGATTTGTCACAGTGGCTATAGCCAGCCTGACAAACAGCACTATGGGCAGACACAGCTGAACACTGCTGCGTAGTGTGTCTAGTCTGAGGATTCAGGGCAAATATTGAAAAATAGAAAGTGTCTCAGTATTTCTTCTGGCCATATACTAGCAACATTCAAAGGCAGTGAAGGCAGACAGTTTGCACATACATGGCTGGTTTACATTATTAATGTATTCTTTATAACACATTATGCTTCTAATATGAGCTCACTTTGTTGTCTGTCCTTTTACAGACAATATTACTGCTTTCTAATACATCAAAAAGTTGAACAAGAACATGATCAGGTGAAAGAGAGATGCTGATATGATGTTGTTTGTGCTCCTTAATTTAGACACCATCATCCTTTTTCTCAGCAAAGACCAGGTTTTTGCAATTAATCAAGCATTGATTTTTCAAAAAGCAAAAACATGGAAAAGAAAGTATGTAATGTAGATTTAAAGAGATGTCACTGATTAATTGTCCATTCACAAAAACACAGTAAAAGACCACAAAGCATTGTATGCAGCAAACTGTGGACAGTATTGTGGATTGTTTAGACTCAAATTTTTGGACAGAAAAAATGGTCTGTCAAAAAAAGAATACTTAATGGCCAAAGTTGTAAAGCTACAGTTGAAATAGGACTTATACATACAAATCCGTTTAATCTTACAATAAATCTATCAAACTGTTATGAGATGCCTGTTAATATAAAAAAGTTTTAAAGGACCATTACTTTTGCACTTTGGCTAAAGTGCCATTATGTCTGTCGTCAGTGTGCTTTATTTTTCTAAAATAAAAATATGAAGGTCGATATTGCTATTTGATTAGCTGTTAAACATACAACCTTTCATTGACAAGATCTAAAGCAGAGACACATGCACATTCATAGTAATGGACGCCAGGTCTAAAAGGTTTAAGATGTGGTTTTCTTTATTATCCCTCAAGAGATGTTCAGTCACTCACAGTCAGTCGTGCCAAGAATCATTTTCTTACTTCTTCTCACAACTATCACGCTTAAGTGTAACTGATTGCCACTGAAGTAGTAGTAGCATATGATTTAGTCAACATTATGCTGGTTCAGAGGGCTTTTGCTATGCCTCAATCCATGCTTCTTTTTTTATTTTCAAGATAATAGCAAGGTCTGGCTTCTTACAATGTAGAAGTACTCTCAGTGAAGTGGTAATTGTGACTTTGCATTGGGCCTTGTTCCAGGTAACCATTTGTTCCTAGTTTGACATCCGTTTAAAAAAATTGATGGTTTATTTTGAGTCATTGATTTATTGATGTGGTGGTTTCAAAGATGTTTATGATTTTACGTGGTGAATCTGTCTCTCAGATTAGATAAACTAATTCACTGGAGAGTTAGTGAGTGGAATATCAGTCATATGTAAATGGAGGTAATGAGAAGTCTGTGAAACTGTTTTTATCCATATTAATTCATTGTATGTCTGTGGTAATTCAGCTTGGCTTTTCTAACAGCTGTCTAGTATTTGCTTGTGGGCCTTGTGCACACATGCCTGACGCTTGTACTTTAAGCCTTGTATGCTTGTCTCTTCTTAATCCATAATGTCTCAGAAGCTACATCTAAATAAGTTGCCCAGCAGAGCTCTCAGCATTTGTTCTCATTGGCCGTTACATTGCTTTAGAATGTTCAATAACACACACGTACATGATTTTCCCAAAACCCATGCTTCTTTCAAAATGTAGTCACTTCGGGGCCTGTGATTTCTGTGAAAAACACAGACAGAAAAATAGTAGAATAAGAATTTCACAAAGAAGTGTTGAATTAAATGAATCCCAATTTGGGCATAGTAAAAGTTTATAATGCAAAAGACTGTGATTAAATTATATTAAATAAAAATTGAATGCAGGGAAAATTCTAAATGTCTATAACAAACAAATGACCAATATTAAATATTCTATGCTATTTTGTCTAAATAAATAAAAAAATAAAACATCAAGAAAAAAATAAATGTAAATGCTACAGCTAAATTTAGGTATGCAGGGCTCCAGACTAACTACTATTTTTACTAGGAGCACTGTAGCCCCTGACTGAAAATTTGTAGGAGCACAAGCAGAAAATTTAGGGGCACATTTTGAATCAGCCTGCAATGCAATCGTTCACATATTTTCTCCATTTTAACTGTATTACTGACAAATGCTTTGATAATAAATAGACTTAACTCATAGAGATTACAATGTGCAGTATTGTTTTAATTTCA
>NW_015548336.1:389680-394817 GCF_001515605.1 Sinocyclocheilus anshuiensis
CTCTGACAAAATCTGATTTCTTGATGATTTGATATTTTATAATAGTGATTTTATAACTGTTATTTTATAATTTCAAAATTTAAAGGAAAAAGTATAAATGAATGACTAATAAGCCAATAAGTGCTCCTCTGCTGCCATCTACAGGTTATAGTGGTAATTTGATGTATTATTTAATTTTACATAAATGTTTGTTCACCACAGTTTGGTCATCCCATTGAAAATAACATTCAAATTGGATCATTTAGAAGCTTTAAAGTGCTGGAAACAGTTGTGTGAAATGCTTGTAAGTCATTGAAAATTGCTTGAATTTCTCTCTCAAAAGGCTGTACAAACCCTGAAATGAATAATGTAATAACATTCGACTATTTCTGCCACAACACCATGGTTACAGTTAGCGTTACTGCTTCTGGTTCTCCACGTCAGCGCTGTTTGATCGTTTTATAACAGAATTCTGTGCTGAATTTGAATGCTTCTCAGTAAATCTCGCTGCAACCTTTATTCATTCTGCGGCGAGTTTAAATGCTTCTCACTGGATCTTGCAGCACTGTGCTGTAACAGTGTCGCGAAATCAACTTTGGTTCCCGAGTAAAGCTGTTCTGAGCTCGGACAAGTTTGTTTGCATCGCGGTCCGAGCTGTTAAACGGTCCACACTGCGTAGCTCAAACGAGTAGCAGGATTTTGTTACGCTTTTGTTTCGTTTGCTGTTTGATGTTTCTCATATGCGACAGAAATGGCAGCGCGAGTTGAACAACGCAGTGGTCGCACCAGTGCGACTGCGCACAAAATTTACTCGCACCGGCAGAAAAAATGGTCGCAAAATGTGACCATTTGGTCACAGTCTGTAGCTAGGCATGGGCCGGTATGAGATTTTGACGGTATGATAACCTTAAGCAAAAGTATCACGGTATCACGGTATTGTCGTTCCAGCTCTAAAATGTGTTATTTTTAAATGACTGGGTAAAAAAAAAAAAAAAAAAATGTTTTTTCCGCTGAACACCTTATTTTTTTTGCCTATGCATTTTCATTCATGTCTTTTTTTTTTTTTTTTTTAAATTGAGTCCCGGAACAGTGAGTGATCTGCCTGCTACAGTATTTTTTTCTGTGCGTCCGTCTTCAACGTCTCTGGCCTGTGTTAACAGACTTCATATTTTCACATAAATGACATTTTGGAAAACGATTGCATTGCAACGCAGTTTGCAAGTCCAGAACAGAGACGAGTTGCAATAAGAAAAAAATGTCCGGTTGCCGATCGTGTAAGTTCCAGGGGCAGCTCCTTAAGTTCGTCCATCCTACACACACGTGACTGACAGCTCGTTTGCACCAACAGGAGGAGGAGGGTCGTGTTACTCTCTAAACTGCACTCAACCGGAGGGATTCCTACACTTTCAGTCTTTGAGGAGACATGAAAAACAGCGCATACCGCAGGAACGGTATAACGGAAAATATTAGAGGTTTTGAAACCATGAAATTTTCAAATCGCGGTATACCTTGAAACCAGTAATCGGCCCATGCCTATCTGGAGCCCTGGTATGCATTAATTAGCATGCACAATTAAATCTACAATATGACTGGTACTGATATCAGTCAACCCTAAAAAGTAATGCTAACATTGTTCAGTGGTATGTTGTTAAGTTAGACACTTGTTTTATTATATAATTAAATGAAACCAAATAGATTCCAGAAACACAGAATACAGAAAAATTTAAATGTAATTTGAGTAAAAATAAAAGAGATTTCATAGGACTCTACTCACCCTCATGCCATTTGAGCCACTTTACACCTGTCATTAGCATCCATTAACATCTGCTTTCTCAGTGTACTTCATTAAAATGAGTTTTTATGATATTTTATGACATTTGTAAAACAGAAGTTTAGTTAATTGATTTGGGATTAATCTTTTTTCCTAGCGTTAACATAGCTACTTAGCATAGCTTGCTAAAACTAGGCCGGGGATTTCCATCTCCCAGCATGCTTTGCAAGGAACTGAATAGTGGTTTAATTGAAGGTGTGTTTTGTGGGGTTCCACTGTGGTGAAGAGTGGAGCCTATGCTTCGGTTGTGTGCTTTATGCTACTAAAAATCAGTTTTTGTGCAAGAACCAATGGAGTCTTTTCTTGCTTTAATTCCTTTAGTTTTTTGTCTTTATACTGACACCGTGTCAAATAAGGTAAATAAAAGTTTTTATTTAACATGCTAACATGTGCTAATGATTGCTAGCTGCAGAAGATTTGGTTGAGTTAGTTTGATGTGTTTGATTTTGTTGTATTTACACTGGTTTCTGCTAGACGGTGTTTTTGAATTTATTCAGTTTTTGAGTTTACAATTTCATTTAATATAAAACCCATTTTCAAAGTGTGGAACCACTGTTCACAATTGAATTAAGTTGTTTTTTTTTTGTGTGGAAGAAAGTCGGTCAAACAGGTTTGGAACAACACGAGGGTGTATAAATGATGATAGCATTTACATTTTTTTGGTGAATTACTTTTGTAACAAAATCAAAAGAAAGCCTTGTGAACACATGGAGATTAGACAGAGGTCTCTATTCTTGAATGACAGAAGCTAAAGCTATTCTGATTTTTCTGAAAGCAGGACCATCTTTTTTCTCAGGGAGTTAAATTTAGATGACAGCCCAATCTCTGGACAGCACAAGCTTGCCTGAGAAGTCTGTGGCCCCACCAGGCCTTAGTTTAAATTGAGTTCATCAGTTGAGCTGTGATAGCAGGATCAGAGGTTCTGTGCAACGGCAGACTTCTAACAAATAGCCCAATGGCTACGGCTCTTCAATAAGAGCGGCCAGAAATTCAGTGATGGAGAAAAAGATTGGGTTTTACCAGATCATTCCAAAAAAAGGGAAGCCCAGTCTTCTCATCACATTGGTTGCGCTATTGCCGTATATTTTATGTCTGCTATATAAAAGCTGTGGAATATTTCAATCATAATAGCAATCTGATTATTATTTCAAGTCAATTCTCTTGCTCATTGGTCACAAGAACCGTATTAGATCACTATTGAATGGATCGATAAAGCAGTTGAGAGTGGCTTTGCAAATAGTGTCTGTTCTAATGTTTAGTGATTTTATGGGTGGACTACAGGGGGAAATGCTATAGTCTCTTATGTTTTCATTACATTCAGGGTGACACTGCCAATTGCCTACAGCGTATTACGGGGGGATGCATATTGAAGCAAATGTCAATAATGTATTTGTGAATTTTGACACAACAAGACCCGAGCTCTGAAAAAGTGACCGCATAATCGTAATCGCCTTTGAAAGTGCCTGAATTGATGTAATGTGCTATTGATATTTTAAACCGTGATTGATGATAACTTTTAGATTGAAGGTTGAATAAACTGTCCATTGGATCTTGCAGAGGGAAGCAACAATTAAAAGCAAGCGTCACTCACTACAGAAGTACACACAGAGAGAGAGAGAGAGAGAGCAGAGACTTTTGCGTTGTGGATGATATTGATTTTAGATTTGTTTTTTTCAGACCTCTCAAGTTTCATGACCTGCACTTGTCTCCAGGGTGAGACTAGCTCAAGCTGGCGTGACTGATATTGTTAAAGCTCCTAAACCGTCTCCTTCAGGAGTGGCATCTCAGATAATCTCAGGATGAGTCACCTTCTCCACATAGAAATATATGTCCACTTTTATACGACACACTTGCACTTCTATATGACACACAAGTACCCAAATACTTCAGTAATTGGACATAACAGCAATGGCTCATCATTTCACACCAACTGAAATGCAGAAATATGTCTCAAAAATGGACCTTATTTGTATTTTTGTGTTGGTTATTGCCACTTTTAGCCATTTCATCATATAGCAGTTTGCATCATCACTCCTTAAAGTGACTTTCAGTTCATGATAGTAATACTGTATTTGGAAGTGGTTAGAGGGTGTTTCTCCTTTCCTAAATGCTGGGATCTTTCTTTTTTTTTAAAATGTGTATTTCAGAGTAGATGTGGGCAATATGACCAAAATCTTATCAGGATACGAGTAATTTATGAGTCAAACTAAATATATCACAATATAGTTATTTTTTCTTGAAATAAAGTTGTTACGATGTCAAAAGTTTAAAGATCATTGAAATGTTATCATTCTTGATACCAATTTTGATATCACAGCAAAAACTAATGGCCTAATTAATGCAAGTAAAAATTTCTTAAGCTTTTTTTTAGGAATAAATAGTAACAAAATAAGACCAAAAAATCTAATTATGAGCAATAGGACAAAAAAGAACAACTGAACCAAGATACTGTAACACTACTGCTTGATGCAGAAGATAGAGAGCTCACGATGAAACAGATAAACTTGAAATTCTTTTAATGATAAGCCACAGGCAGAGGAAGGTAACAGCCAAACAGCACAAAACACAAGCAATACCTGACAAAGACCAGAACAGAGTGGGGAACTTAAGTAGGGTGGCTAACGAGGAACAGGCAGGTGAGGATGATTAACTAATAAAGACACAATAAGGGCAAAACTAGGTCAAACGGAAGACTGAGACAATAAATGACACAGACTGTGACAGTTACAAATAAAACAAATCATGCTTAAAGTTTTCCAGGTAGATCTATCTATTGTAAATAAAATAAAAAAATACTACAGAAATTGAATAAAGTAATCAAATAAAAAAGAAAACACTGAATGAAATATACATCGATTCTCATCAATTCAGTTAGAAGCAGTAAATGATTTTTGTTCTTTTGCTGTTTGATTAACATTAAGGATATAGGCAGCAGCAGGTATATTTTCTCCCAACTGTTCACTTAAAGGGGTCATATGATGCTGCTAAAAAGAACATTATTTTGTGTATTTGGTGTAATGAAATGTGTTTATGCGGTTTAAAGTAAAAAAAACACATTATTTTCCACATACTGTACATTATTGTTTCTCCTCTATGCCCTGCCTTTTTGAAACACGTCGATTTTTACAAAGCTCATCGGTCTGAAAAAGCGAGGTGTGCTGTGATTGGCCAGCTATCCAGTGCGTTGTGATTGGCCGAATACCTCAAGCGTGAGACGGAAATGTTACGCCCCTCACCATACTGTGATGCCCTGTCCGGCGGAGCAATGAGACAAAAACATTAAAATCCATTATAAACGAGGCATTTGTTGCATCCAGTGGGGACATA
>NW_015548336.1:395874-396339 GCF_001515605.1 Sinocyclocheilus anshuiensis
TATAAAGAATATCTCTTTGGATTTGAGACTTTAGTCTTTGCAACTTTACAGATCTTCTTTATGCACCAAGAGTTTGTAACACTCCAAAGAGAAAGGAAAAAATGAAATTGCATCATATGACCCCTTTAAGACATAACTGACTGTGTTTACATTAGTGACGTCACGATACCAAAAATCTAGTAGTCAGTACTGATACCACTAAAAGTACACGATACTCAATACCAAGTCGATACCACGGGAAAAATAACAATGATACTTAAACATTAACTCCTTTATTTAACATTACAAAAATTTGTGGCACTTGGCCTTCAAATAATACACACACACACACACACGCATGCACACACACCTGTACTCTGAATGCAAGCATTAGTTTAAATTCACTGACATACTGGAAGGCCGAAAATATTAGGGCTGTGTATCACCAGCAAAGTCACGATACGATACGTATCACGATACAGAGGC
>NW_015548336.1:396597-416161 GCF_001515605.1 Sinocyclocheilus anshuiensis
CTTTTTTAGAAACCTCGCACTTTTCTACTCAATTTTAAACGTTGTAAAATTGTAAACAAATTAAGCGTGGTCCACTGCTGCACACGTGCCACAATATCGATACAGGGCCAGCTGTATCGATACTCGTATCGTCAAATCTCTGTGACGATACATCGTCGTATCGATATTTTGAACACAGCACTAGAAAATATTTTTTAAAACTCATAACATTTATTAATGTTTATAATATAATGTTAATAATTATTTAAACC
Organism: Sinocyclocheilus anshuiensis; assembly: GCF_001515605.1. NCBI lineage: Eukaryota > Metazoa > Chordata > Actinopteri > Cypriniformes > Cyprinidae > Sinocyclocheilus > Sinocyclocheilus anshuiensis. The sequence continues at coordinate 396,849 of NW_015548336.1, forward strand.
AGTAATATTAGCCAATAAAGGTAATAAGTAGGGGTGTAACGATTCACTCGTTTTCTCGATGCATCGATTACAAACCCTGATGATGCAATGCATCGATCTTGAAACATGGATTTTTGAATCGTGAATCGTCGATTTTGGACAGTAATCGATTTAAAACGCTAAGAATCAAATGAATTGCGATTTCTATAGTGATTCAATGCTTTCAAAATATATATATACACATTAAATTACTACAAGCACGAATTAATGGAGACCTTGAACAGTGTTCGTGCCCTAGCATCTCTCCTTCACGCGCTCCACTATTTACCGCCTGTGACTGTCACAAGATTGCGCTCGCGCTCCATTCGTCTCACTGACAAATTTTTTGAGCAGCTGATGTGTGATCTCTCCTTAGTACTCGTGGCCAGTAATGCTAAAGTGAAGTAATTTTACTTTTCTGTAGTTTTTCAATGGCTCTCAGTAATACAGACGACATTACCTGAGCAGTCGAACTGTCGAAGGCTGCGCATTTATTGCATGGACGGAGCAAAAATGTAAGTGTCTAAAGCATACGCACAGTTCCACTGAATGATAAATGTGTTTTAACAATGTTGTTCAACTGAATGTACGATGGAAACTGTTAAAGTAACCACAGCTTTAACAACAACCTTGAAATAAGGGCGCGAGGTTTATCTGATAATCAGATGCATGAAAGTATAGCGTTCGTTGCTATAGCAAACAAACTTCGGGCATGTTTTCTTTCAGGATCATCATTCGCCGATGGGCAGGAAAAGTTAAATACTATAGCATTTTATTTTATGAAAATGAGGTACAGAAGTTTTCGCACTGAAAGAGAAGTGATCTCGCACTCAAAGAACTTAAGACGTACAGGAAATGCCTAATATGGACAAAGGCATCTATTGTTGCTGCTAATCTGAATAAAAAGCAGAATGAACTGATGAAACATTAAGACAATAAACACAATAAATTACATTTATGAATGATGCAGTGCTAATTGACATTTATTACAATACAGAAACTATAAAGTATATTTTCTACCTTATTCTGTGCAGAAAATTGAAATAATTGTTTGTAGTATATAAAACAATCATAAAATTGCCATTAGGAAAAAATTCTAGATTACAAATGATTGATTATTGTCCAGCAGTGTATTTGATTTCTTATAGCAAATTCAAAGAAAGAGATAAGAAAATAATTCCTTGTGAAAAGTAATAATTAAAATACATACATACAATTATTGTATTTGACAGTTCTGTCACTTCTGAAATGTTGGCTACCCACCCCTGGTGTGACAAAATATTAGCCTATACATAATACTTTTAAAGCTCTTTTTTAAAATCTTGGCTTACATAAATTTCTACATGTGCCATAGCATCATTAAACTAGCATCTAACAATGGACAAAAATGTTTTATTTTTCTGTAACCTATGGTTCTGTAACCATAAAGGCTGTTGTGTAATTTGCCCCCTGACTAAGCATTTAAAGAATTTAGGGGAAGCATTTAAATAATCCTGTGAATGCACTTAAAGAATGCAGAATCGAATTGTTAATCGAATCGAATCTAATTTAATTGTGAATCGTATCGAATTGAATCGTTCTGAATTTGCATAAATCGTTCTTGAATCGAATCGGAAACTTATGAATTGTGAATCGAATCGATTCGCTGTCTACCCAAAGATTCACAGCCCTAGTAATAAGGGTAATCCGCGGACGGATACACAACGAATGAACAGGCTGTAAGCTGTCAGACAGTTACTGTATGTGTGCGTGATCATGCACAGCGCTCGTGCTTTCAGAGCTGTGCGCTTTCATTTAAATCTTACACAATCATATTCATATATTGTCAGCATCTTCCACGTTTAGTTCTTCTGTGTGCTTGTAGGAGACATTTTTTCTTTGGAAACACTTCCAAGTGTATGTTCTGCCTGCCCCGGTCAGTTCCGGAAGAATTGCAGCCTTGCTAGTCGCTATCTTCGGTGCCATCAGTACTTATGCTACTGAAGAAAAACAAGTACTGGCTCTAAACAGTACCAGAAATAGTTCTTCAGCTTGTAACAATAGCAGAACCCTTTTTAGTGCTAAAAAGAACCTTTTTTATAGGGTTCCATATAGAACCATGCTTTGAAAATTAGGGATGTAACGATTCACTCAACTCACGATTCGATTCGATTCATGGTTTTGCAATTTAAAATTCATTGTCGCTTTTACCTACTTAGTGGAGAAGAGGAGAAACGTTTCCACAGCTTAGCAGAGCTACATACACTTATATGCGGGAATAAAGAACCCTAAACTCTAACACAAAGAACCATTTCAGCATGAAAGGGTTCTTCAGAATGCTATGGTTCTAAATAAAACCATTACTGCATGTAAAGAACCTTTAAAGAACCATCTTTTTTTAGAGTGTAGTGTAGTAGATGTCTCGTGACATCCCTAGTTTATATAAATATATGGTCATTTTGAGACATTTTGTGTATTTGACATTTAAAGCTCAAAAAACAATGAAGAACGATGAAGTACTCACTTTTTTTTTGACTGTCAGCTTTATTTGCGTGCGCTTTGGGTGTACAGAAACGGGCTCTTAGAGGGTCCTGAATTGAGCTCTTTTTAGCAGCTTCTTGCACTTGAATGGTTCAAAATCACTTGAACTGGCAAGGCTTAAAAATGCATGCAAATGATAATTTTGTAACATTTTGTGAGCATAACTGTGTCAGAGATGAAAATCCAAAATCTCAACTGATACATTTCTGTCAGTTTATTGTATCTACCAGTATATCACCCAAACCTATTTTAGAGAATTTTTTTTTTTTACTTGTTTTTAGCTGTTGTTTGAAGACTTCACAGATATCTGATAAATACATAGAAATTATAATGAACATGGACCCCCAAAGTATTTAGTTGATTTATCAGTTGAGCACTTGAGTAGACAAATTCACTAACATAACACGCAAGGTGTCAGTATTTTGCAGCTGACATGAAGTGGACAGACTTGTGGAGAAGGTCTATTTCAGAAGGAGAAGTCCTCCCTGAAATAATGAACAGCCCCGTTTGAAGAGATCACCACAGGCATCTGTAAAAGCAAAAAGCAGCAACATGTCTTTTGGGAAATTCTGTGTTTGCAGTTAGTAAGTGTTGGACTGGGGCCCATCCCACTTCAAACCCTCCAACTCCCACAATCCAACAGTAAGAAGTTGTGAGTTGGAAACGAGCCGTGTCTGTAGGCACAGCTGTGTCAAGACCTGCTGGTGTGATATTTTTTCCATCCTACCTGCCCTTCTAATGAGAGAATTCCCTTCTGAGTGGGTGGCAAGCAGAAGCAGAAAAACCTTTTCTGTCCCTCCACTACTTCCTCATTTCTGTCTAACTCTCTCTCTGTTTGTGGGAGCTCTATCTACAGGCTATCTATTATACTTTCTTGGTCCTCTATCTATTCTGTGCTTTTTTCCCCTCGTGCACCTGACTGGAGAGTTGCTTTCTCCTGATCAGGGCTGCTGTAGTAATTGGCTGCCCCCTCAGCTCGGCTCAGCACAGCACATCTTCCAATATAACAATATATAATACGTTTTCAGCCTGCCTTGCACTTTAGGGTAGGGAGACAGAATTATGTTAATGTCCACATTGTCACTGCTGTTTAGGCAGGAAAATAAAGGAAACAAGATGGCATTAGAGGCTGGAGTTACACAGCAGGATGTGCCATTTACGTCCATGGGATCAAAGCAGGGAGAAGCGTCGTTATGGCTGAGGCCCAGCAGACATAGTCGTGGCTGGAGCTGGGTTTTTAAACCAGACTACATCCTCTGATGCGGTCTTGTTGGTTTGCAAGACAGTCCATGCTAGGGTGATCCAGCTGCAGGGTAAATCTAGTCTAAGTGGAGGTTTGTCACTTTCTGTACCTTTTTTTGTTTTGTTTTGTTTAACAGGTACATTGAATAATAAATATTAGCCATATAAAGTTAGCTAAGTCAAGTCAAGTCAAGTCACCTTTATTTATATAGCGCTTTTAACAATACAGATTGTGTCAAAGCAACTGAACAGCATTAATTAGGAAAATAGTGTGTCAATAATGCAAAATGAATTCACACGTTATAGAAACGAAAATGATGGTGTATAAAATTTATTTGAAGATAAAAAATTAGACGACAAAGAATTAACGTGACGGAGCTCAAACTCAAAACACACTAAACACACAGCTAGCTATTATGGCAAAATTGTATGCTTGATAGTGAGGTCATACACCATAATTAAATGCAGTAATATCTGTTTTTAGCTGCCATTTATAAAATCCAGTTGAGTTCAGTCTTTACAAGTTCAAGTGCTTTGTCTGGTGAATCTATTTACACCAAAATCATTTCAGCACAGGCTGTTTTAAATATGAATTTTAGTGGTATAAATGTGAATATGGTTGTAATTTAAAAAGAAAGAATTAGTTTCATTTTGCTGGAATGCTCCCATAATTTAATATGTTCAGTATACTTTTGAATCCACAAATTAAAGCAAATTAAGACATTTATCTGCGTTCATACAAGCAGAAAATGATATTGGATGAAGTTGGCTGCAGTCACCAATCTAGATTCAGCTTATCAATTAAGTCATAGATAATGTTATCTCTAAGATGTCTCGATTTAATGTCTAACTTCATATATGCACACATAATGGCTAAGCTTTCGTCAGCCTTCTGCTTCGCCAGTGTTTTTGCTTACAGTCATAACAGCCATTTACTCTGAATGTTTTTTTTGTCGTTTGTTCTCTGGCGCTCTCTACAACTTCTTTTTATTTTTTATGACGCCAGAGCTCATTCCCAGTCCTCGAGCCGCAGTAATGTCAGATAAGGGTTTGTGTTGACACTGCTAGACTGCTCTTTATTAAAGCAGCCAGCGTTAGAACTTTAGTGAATTAGCATTCTGCTCTGTTCTCTGTCTGCTTTTAACTGCGGAGCAATGAGCCCTCATTTCAGTGCCATTCATTTTATTTGGTGAAAAAGGAGCATAGCCCAAACATCTCAAGAGGTCTTTCAAGTTGTGCTCTGGGAGGAGTTAGAAGGGATTTTATTAGTATGAGGGGTTTTTAATTAACAACCAGTCATCAAATCGGAGCAGTGAATGTTTTTCACTCTCCTGGATGTGTGCTTATATTCAGCACAAGTCAGTTTCATACCTGTCTTCAAGTCCCTAATAGCATTTTAAACTGATAAACGTCTGCTTTTAATTCACAGCGAAAAAGGTGGATGGCTAATTTGAGCTGTTTTACCATTTAATTATCACCCCTCACACTGTTTTATAACCATAATGTTCCATTTCATTATTCTCAAAACAGATAGTAACTCACTGAACTAACTGTCTTATGTGGATACTTATAATGGCAATAATGGCACTGGAACAGTTGAGCAACCGCCAATAAGATGAATGAGAATGCTAAACTTTATGTAGGGTTTATAGACCTCCTTGCTCTGAAGTAAATGATGTCATCATTGGGCGTGTCAAAGGGAATGTGTTTGCTGGCTCTGATGGGTGGTAGGCCTTGGGTATGTGCTGAATGTGTGTGTGTATGTGTGTGTTTGTGTGGTCTGAAATGATTACAAAAGGGCAGGTATTAGAGTCTTGGCCAGTCTGAAAGGGCTCCGCCCACACTGTCTGATCTCTATCTGAGGTTGTCTGGAGATGACCAAGGCCTTTCACCACCCGCTCGTCTTTCATCAAAGTGTAATAAGCATTCAAGTCTGGCTCTATTCTGCTTTGAAACGCCCACTTTTCACGACCCAAGCAATTCCTGATGGATAAAGTCAAGTGTCACCATACACTCTCAGAAAAAATGGTAGAAAAGCTATCATTGGGGCAGTACCCTTTAGAAGGTACTAATAGGCACCATTTGTGTACACTGTAGGTACTAATATGCCTTTTTAAAGTTCTAATATACCATTTGAAAGGGTACTGCCCCAGTGGCAGCTTTTGTAAAAAAAAAAAATTAAATTCTGTATTCTGTTAGGCTTAAAAATGTTACATTGCATATAGGGGTGGGTGATATGGCAAAAATATCATATCACAATTTTTTTTTTTGTTTTTTTTAGAAATATCACGATTCACGGTTTTATCACGATTTTTTGTCATGTTGGTTATACTATTTTGTTTGAGCATTACAGCCAAACTAATTTCCCTATTATAAAGACAAAGCCTTTCAAGGTATAACTAAATATAAAAAAGAATGGCGGATATTTAGGCCAAAGTGGGCGAAGATAAAAATCTTGTCATTATTTTATCTTTGTTGTTAAAAAATAAGAACAAATATACACATCACAAATATGCATAATATACAAATAAAACAAACAAACAGTGTTTTATTTTCAGGTACGATAGGTGTATTTAGCAGGAGCATTCAATAAATTGAATGAACAAATATAAAAATAAAACACTATATTGATTGATTCCTCTTAAAGCAACTGTATTAAAGTTTTTCAGTCAAGAGTATTGAGTGATTTTTCTCTTTGTGTCTTCTTGTTTTATTAACATTAAAGGAATAGTTCACAAAAAAATCTCTCATCTGTCTGTCAATTCTGTCATAGTGTTTTATTTTTATACCATCATTTACTCACTCAAAAGTTGTTTTAAACCTGAATGAGTTTCTTTCTTCTGCTGAACATAAAAGTTATTTTGAAGAACGTGGAAAACCCAAACAGTTGCTGGTCCACAGCGACCTCCATAGTATTTTTTCCTACTATTAAATTCAATGTGGACCAGCAACTGTTTGGTTTACCCATATTCTTCAAAATATATTCTTTTGTGTTCAGCACAAGAAAGAAATTAATATAGGTTTGGGACAGCATGTGAGTAAATAATGACCTAAATCAAATTTTAGGATGAACTATCCCTTTAATGACAGTCGTCAGCAGGTTTAGTACTGTCTAGGGATGCGCCGATCCGCCTTTTTCGCCTTCGATACCGATTCCGATACCTAGGGTTCGGTATTGGCCGATACCGATCCAAAAATGGCACTATCGGAGCCGATACCCGATATGAATATCCGATCGGCGCATCCCTAGTACTGTCCCTTTAAGACCTGCACGCATCTAATATACAGGCAAGCATCCGTTTTCTCTCAACTGTTTACTTTCATTTTAGACATAACCAACTGAGCCTATATGTAAACCTTGTGTGTTTTGACAGTATTAGCGCAAAAGATAACTTAGTCCAGAAATCAGGCACTGTTTGACAGGCATTTTTTGCGCTCAGAAAAAGTGCACGTCAGAACAGCACATGAATGATAATTTAACTGGCAAGGTTTTAAAGCAAATATGCAAATAATGTACTTTTGTGACTGCGCATAAGTGCAGTGTCCTGTGAGTGTAACTCTACCGCTAACACTGAATGAATGTTGCGTTGTACAGTATATTGAGACAGAGGCGCCAGAACTACAGCTGATAGAATGTGCGCTGTAGCACGATACTATGATATTTCTTCAAAAGCAGAGACTTGGAGACATTTTTATCGTCCACGATCAAAAATCGTCATATCGCACACCCCTAATTGCATACATAAAATGGGTAGTGAATGCCATTTCTTGTTGACTTTAAACTGTTCTTCATGAATAAATTCACATTTTTGTATTTTACAGAATAGCCATTTGGCAGTTTAAATGCCTACGGCTTTATTTTAAAATGATTGGGCCATTATGTTTTTGATTTTACCTTTGCTTTCACTTTTGACACTGGTTGCAATACAGATAAATCGTTTTTTTCTGTGTGTGGGAAGGTGGCTCGTTGTCATTCGTGAGCAGGTGCTCTATGATAATGTTAATTGAGTGAGTCAAATGATTCCAGATACCAGTCTCAGCTCTCTACTGTAAAACTCATTTACCCTTGTACAATCTCTCCCATCAGTGTATGCCACATTCAGCACATACTCCAATCTCCAGAATTATCTCCATGCCCCAAACGAAAGAGCACAGAGAGTCACACTGTTGTTTCACGGCCTTATCAGGTAGCTGTAAACTCTTTGTTAGGACCTTGCTCCAGGCTGGGATTACTTCTCAGTGAGCTGTTTTTCTCCTCTCTCTCTTCCACCTTTTCTCATTCTTTAAAGATTTCACAGTCATCCTTTAAGTCCATATTCTCCAATATTGTCTTTTATAACTTTAGACATCCAATCATCTGAGCAAATTAAAAATAGAGGTGTAATAGAATGGACAGGCAGGGTGACTTTGCCTTTAAGAAGCACTGCGGACATGGGGGTTTGCCATTTGAAGTGTACATATTTGATTTCTGGTCAGCTTGTTCTTGAGACACAGGTCTTTGTTTTATATTCACAAACAGAAACCTGAGCTTTCGTGGGATTCTCAGACAAATTGAAAAGGGTTCAGGTAACAAGAAGCGCACACTTGAGAATCACATTCCTTGAATAAATTGTAAGACTTTGTTGAGCACTGTCACTGTAAGACATTTTCAAAGGTGGCATAGCTAGACAGGAAGGACAACTAAAAGTCAGTCCCTCTAAATTGAAGCACACTATTTTAAGAAATTCTTGAGAATGCGTATATTTATTAAAACAATAAAATATATGAAAATAGAAATTAAGCAATCAGATTGTCATAAAATAATGGGTAAACTATTACATATACAAATTAGAATAACTAATTGCCACCAATGAACAATTCTAAGATAATAAAATAATTTCTCCAAGCAATATTTTATGTCTGTATATTTATTTAATCGGCTAGTAGCTGTGTAATGAGTGGGAAATAGTCAGTCGTTCATTATCCATTCAGGATGATACAAGAGACCTCTACTTTGTGTCAGGGGCTTGATCACCCTGTCAGATTTTGCGTTGCGATAATGACTGCCTGACTGTATGTTATCCCTCACTCAGCTAAGGGATGACTCTTATATTTAACCTCTTCCCATCACACCACCGTACGATTATAATAAGAAATATAGCTGCAAGCAGCAATCACGGGGCCAAGCACTCCAGAGGCAAATTGAGGAGGTAAGCATGGCATGGAGCATCAAACCAAATGTAACAATGAGTAATAAAAGCAATTTTAGGATGATTGTAATTGAAATGGCTGAAAAATCATAAATACAACCACTAGTAATATGATTAAATGGCTTATCACTTTTGACCAACAGGTGGCGCTGTAATCAAATCATTTTGGTGTGTTCTGTGTGAGGTGACAATGGCACACACAAAGTTTGTTGTCATTATGTCAAAGCTTTGAAGAGATATAGCCTTAGAGTCATTTTGGCACCATGCCTAAAATTTGTAGCAGCGCTGTACGAAAACGGTTTCGTCTATCGACACGAAATCCATAACATTTTGTCAGCACAGTCTGAAAATGATTTGACTTGATTTTGGTGAAAATCGGACGAAGGCTTGAGGAGGAGTTCGAAAAAGTAGGTTTACAGCATAAATCAAAATGGCTGACAGGCAGTTCAGATTTACTAAGGGAAAATTGGCATGTCTGTTGTCGGCATAAGCCAAGGAATATTTTGAGAGCAGTTTCATTGCAAGTTATTAGCATTTTTGGAAATTTCATAATTAATAATAAATCAATGGTTTATTATTCTTGACCAATAGGTGGCGCTGTTACCAAATTGTCAGTGTGAGGTGACAATGGCACATACAAAGTTTGGTGCAAATATGTCAAAGCTTTGCAGAGATACAGCCTCAGATGCATTTTGGCATCTTAACCAGCAAATTCGTTGATGCTCTAAAGAAAACCGTTTCGTATATCGACACGAAATCCATAACTTTTTGCCAGCTTGGTCTGAAGATGATCCGAGTCAAATTTGGTGAAAATTGGACTAACGGTCTTGGAGGAGTTCGAAAAAGTAGGTTTTCAACATGAATCAAAATGGCAGACAGGAAGTTCAGCCAATTATGGCAAAATTGGTATCGATGTTCTCAGCATGACGCAAGGAATCTATAAACATCAGTCTCATTACAATATTATAATGTATGCAAAAGTTATTAGCATTTTTATAAATTGCTTTATAACTTTTGACCACAAGGTGGCGCTGCTTCCAAACGTTTTGCGTACCATCAGGGCATGGTGCCAAAGACCCATACTGAGTTTCGTAATGATATGACAACGCGTTCATAAAATATAGCATTTTACGACAACATTCAAAATGGCCGACGCCCAAAATGGCGACGAATCAACTTGAATTCCATAACTTTTTGCCAGCATGGTCTGAAGATGATCTGAGCCAGTTTTGGTGAGAATCAGACAAACCGTCTAGGAGGAGTTCGAAAAAGATTAAAAATAAATAATAACAATTAAAAATAGCGAAAAAACTAAACCTTTTTTTGAGCAATTTTTTGAATTTTGTATTTTAATTTTGTGCCTTATGGTTCAAAAGTTATTAGCATAAAGAAATTGCAACTTTGGACAAGTGGTGGCGCTAGAGAGTTGGAGTTAGAGACTCCAAACTTGCTGTGGTTAATGTTGAGACTGTCCTCTATCAGTGTGCCAAATTTCACAACTTTCCCGCAAGCGGTTCTATGGGCTGCCATAGACTTTCGGCGGAAGAAGAAAAATGACGCTAACGGATACAATACGTGCCACTGCACCTTCGGTGCTTGGCCCCTAATTATGGCAAGTAAAGCAAATCTGTGCTGACTTTGTAGACAATGATAAGTGATGTTTTTGTACATTTTTCATTGAATGAAAATATTATTTTGGGTGCAGAAGACAAAAAGAAAGAATACTAGAGATCTGTAACATGATAATGTCATTTAAGGCCATATTTTTCGGTTCAAACAGATGACAGAATCCTATTCTGTGACATAAACAGATGTCTGCAATATCAGAGTTGATTGTCTGACAACTGGGAAACAATGAAAGATTCACAACTGGACCAGTTTAGCTGATGCCACTGTCATTTGAGAGAAGCAAATATCTTTCTCGCTGATGTGGAGAAAGAGGCCCTCATTTGAGGGTTATTTAAATTTTGCATAATCGTCCGACAGTGTAACACAAACCGTCAGACCTGGAGATGCGTAATTGGCTGTAGCATATGTGTCTTGATTTGTCATCAGTGACGCGAGTGGCGACAGAACACATGGTGATGTGTAAGCACATTAGCTTAGAGACAGAGGAAATCGAACTGATTTGCAAGCATGCTCATAACCACATTTACATGATTTGGTATAGGATCTTATTCGCAAATGATAGACGATTGTTTGTCACAATTACAGCCTTAGGAAAATGGCGGGGGTGTTTTTGACAGTGACTCAGGCATATCATGTCATATTTTTGACTCCCTGTTAGGATGTTTGATATGGATTAGACATCCCGTCATTGTGCTGGTGCTGAAATGTAGGATGGGCTCATAAAGTAATGACTTAGACATGAACATAAAATTGAGTCCCTTTGAATATATTCCTGTTTTTTTAAAATTAGCATTAGCATAACTTTAAGAAAATAAAAAATAGATGTCTTATGCACATTTGTTTGCTTCACAGTAGACAGTTGTCCACATTGTAGTGGTCTATATATATACCACATTATGTAAAGTTCTTTTAGCCAAAAAGGCCATTTACAGATTCCTTTATTCAGGCTGGTCAAAGCTTTTTTCCACCTTTCATTCCTTCATCCTTACTCCTGCAGGGGTTTTAGTGGAATGGAATGTGAATGTCATGTGGGTGTAGGTGACAGACGAATGTATAATCAGCAGTTGGTTGTAACAAGGTGATTATAATTGGACTCAATTTACAGTTGTAGACAATTTTATTGTAATTTAGAAAATCTGCCCTGAAAGTGAACTTTCATTTAACAATGAAAGTTAAATGGCAGTGATTTGACTGGCCTGCCAAGCCCTTAGGAATGAGAACGAGAGACAGACAGGGTAAGAATGGAAGAAAGCCTGATATATAGCCCTGCCTTAATTGCCCCTGAACAAATTGTATTCCCTTTTTCTTTTATCTTTAGCCAGCATTTGTGCTTTTTACTGTTCTTTCGAGCAGTCAGGATCAGGGTGGCTGTGTACTTTATTGGGTAGTTAAAGTCTTAATAAAGCTTAGCATCAGTTCCCCTTAAGCCCTTGAGAGTGGACTTCCACTACTGAAAAACCAGAAGTCTTATAATTCTCATATCAATATATTTCACTATTTCTTTTACCTTTTTTTTCATAGCATGCTTGGCCAATTAGTTCACATTTTCATTCATCTAACATTTTTTACCTTCATTCTGCAAGTTGCTCATTAGTCGCTCTTTGCAGTCAGAATAATCGGTGGCCATTAATGATCCTTGTTATGTGCTGTGTATGAAGAATGTAGAAGAACTGCAAAAGATAATCTATTATTAAATCATATATACTGGTTATTGTATTCATACACTGAGCCCTATATATTAGCATGATTGCATCAATCCATCTTGGGTATTGATTAATGACACAAATGTTTTACTGCCTCTTACCTTTATTCTTTAATGCAAGCTTGTTTTTTTTTGTTTGTTTTGCAGATGAACATGGACATTTGAAAATATACCTGCCCAAAAAGCTCCTTGAATGTCTACCAAAATGCTCCACATTGCCAAAAGAGAGACACAGGTGGAACACCAATGAGGTAAGGTCACCTCTCTCCGCCATCTGCTGCTGTCTTTTTTTAACTCCTGCTGACTTTATAGAGATAAAACCTCGTTTATTTTAAGCAGTGAAACGGACACAATGTGTTAATAGAAACCTCTCTAGGGATTCTGTAGTCAGTTCAGATATTAACAGCAACTGTGTGATTGCCTTATTTTTGTGGCAGGAGGAAGTTGCCTATTTTCCGTGCTCTGCTTGCAAAGGACATAGATCGAGTGTTTTAGGAAACAGTAGGTTCATAAAGCTATCTGTATATACAAAGATCTCATTTTTACATTTATGCAAATATAAATTTGCAATAGTTTATGATCTGCTCGTAAAACATTTATGTTCTGGCGTTCAATATTTTAGCTCATATTCTGTTGCTTTTTTGGTGGTCTATTGCACAGCAGTTTGTAAGTTAAAACTCCAATGTATATAATTTTTGGCCATCTGTTCCAGCATCACTTTTATTCACAGATGTTTTAATTCCCTGGAAATATAGACAGGATGTGATTATTTATTTATTTGTGTGATGAAAGGAATCCTGCCCATAGTCATTACATTACTAAATCAGAGAAGAATATGAATGCTCTGTTTTTTTTTCTTAGACTGACTCTTCATTTCAGTCTTCCTTCATTTCTGCTTATTGGTGACATTTGTAACATTTTCAATACTCCTTGAAAATTTTCCCAGGGGTCAGAGCACTGTGTGATCTTATATTAACAATTCAAGGAAACAAAAATATTTTTGGATTAGAATAGTGCAAGTCATTTAGCTCGGCTCACTTGTTTATTGACTTTCAGTAGATGCTGACATGCTATTTCAGACCTCTCTGTGCCACTGCATAGAAGCCTCGCTATCTAACAAAGCCATATACCTAATAATCTACATATGAAAATGTGTTTTAAGTACGTTTATCACAGCCTGAAGGCATTTCAGACACAATGCATCAAACAAATAAGAAAAGATAACAAGCCTCTTAGATTTCGGTATTGAAAATGAAAATGTGAAATGTTTTTATTTGTATGACTGTGGGAGGAAAAATCAGAGACTGTTTGCTCCAGCTGTCCTTGACCTATAGGCCAGCCATTTTAAATTAGTTCATTTCTTTTCAGTGCAGCTATTTTATCATTTAATGGAAATGAGATGGTGACTTGCTTGATTTTCACATTTTATTTGTTGTTCGTGTTCAGTCTGTTGTGCGGCGTGGCTCCCTCCGTGCAGAGGCTGCGGGGAGATTGAAACTAAACATTGTTTCACTGCCGTAAGCTAGAGGGATTTTAAATGACTGAGTTTCTCTAAGGAGATTCATAAACTCATAGATCAGTGAAGGCGATGCAGTTTTATTACAATTGATCCCACTGAAGAACGCATGGCTTTCACACATTAAGTGACAGGCATCATCAGAGAGCAGCAGACAAAGGAAGCTTTTTGGGGAGTTTTCTTTCTTCCTTTTTTAAAACTCTCCCCCTCAAATTAATGACATCCTCTTGTGCAGGCTGGTAAAGAGAGGGATGAGGAGCGCTTTGGTGGGGAAGTGAGCCTGCCTGCCTCCCTCAGTAATATCAAAACGCCTGCCATAGCCACATACATAACTCACATGTCACCTTTACATCAATTTCAGCTCTGCCAAAAGTCCCCAGTTACAAATCACTGATGTGTCCCTCTTAAAGGGATATTTATGAATTGAATACACTGCTTTATCCCTCCGCGTATTCTTTATGGAGTGACAGGTGGCTTTTTTGAAGGGAAAGAGGTGTGGATGTGAATGACAATGCTGAAATAGACATTGAAAGCACCAAGCCGTTGAATGTTTGTGTCTTGTCAGATTTAGCTCTGAATGTTTTCCCTCTGCGGTTCTGGTAACCAGAGACTCGTTTCGTTTTGTTGAATAGTTTGTCTTTGAAGTGCAAATATGGCATTGTGGGATATTGTTGATTGTTTGGCTTTATTTCCATGTAACATGATGCAATATCCAGAGTAAAAATTGAGATTTCTGAACTATGTATGTGCACTTGTCATTCAAAGGCTGTCAGCTTACATCAGGCATTCTGTGTGTTTGTATATTTGTGGTCTGGTTTGAAATGATACAAGTGAACTACAATATTGCTTCAGATCAGTGGCTGCCTTTCTAATTGAAGCTGATGGTTTAATGCGTTTGACCTGCGATGTTGCGCTTGCAGTCAAAATTAATTAATGTGTTTTTTGGAATTGATTTAAAAATGTCAGCACTTATTGTGGAATGATGTCATCTTTGTCCTAGTATGTTACGAAAGAAAGAAATCAAGAACTTCAGGAAGTTCTTTCATGTTTGTTCCCCAATTCTTTAAGGAAACAAAATATTATGCAAGTTGGGTTCATTTGTGCAGAAGCCATTCATAATGAGCTATATCTTCACATATAACCTATGAAGATATCAGACAGAAGTACATTTTTGCAGCAGTGCTCTTATTTGCCTCATTTGCACTTCTCTCATCACCATAATATAGCGCTTTGTCTTATTTTTATCCCATTACACATACTGAATAAAAGTAAATTCAGTTATAAAATAACAAACCTAGATTCTATATTCCTCAATCTGCATGAAAATGCTTGGAAAATGCAAACTCTAAACTCAATACAAATCTGCAATAATGAAATAATATAATAACATTACCCACATATTATTGACTTAGTCTTATAACAAAGATTTCACCAAAGTGAATCATTGTAATGATGTTATGGTATTTCTTCAACTACAGGCACTTTTGTTTTTTTTATCTTTTATGGCCTAGTGGATTATTTTGTATTTTGTATGAAGGCTACTTTTGAAACTTTTTGAAAATGCCTTTACTTTTTGCTACTTTTAAATCCTTATTAAATCCTATTTAATAATTGATCCTTGTCCCAGACTTTCAGTTTATGAAAATCCATAATTATTATATTTTAAAGGTTAAATTGATCATCTAAATCTTCTCCTTGTATGATCTATGCATATAGACTTGACATAATAAGTAAGTGTGTAAAGTGTCTTTAAGAGTTCACAGGGTTAAAAATGGCCATAGTTGAAGAAAGGGCCATTGTGCTGGTGTTTTCATGTTGCGTGCATCAGAATGGTCTGCACCATTGGTTGGAGGGAAGACAACCTTCCCCAAAAAGCAAGGGCATTTGTGTGTCATGTGTGCCAGGCAGACACTGAGGCTAGAGTGAGTCACTTATGGCAGACTGAGAGGTATTAAGCAGTCTCATTGCTGCTGATTGTGTGACTCTTACTGAAAGTGACACCTCCTGTATTTCCTCTATATCCCTCCTGCTGTTCTTCCCACTTAGTAGTGTTTTTTTTTCTCGAAATAATGTCTTCTTAACGATGAGGGTTCATTTGGAGTTTATGTGGGCAGGAAATATACAGGATCAACCTCAAATCAAACCAAATTTGTCACACCACATCATGTTATACATTGCGTTTTTTCTGTTCTCTCACCAAGTCTGTTGTTGTTTGAGTTTCCCTCATGTTACATGCAGTTCTCCATGTTGAAGTGCAGTCAGATGACAGCAGAACTTCTAACGCAGTCCAGACAAATCAGGCTAGCTGGAGTGCAGCGGTCATGTGTGGGAGCCCATCTTTTCTTTACTGGATGTTCAGCGCTCTGGGCCATATTTAAATCTGTCATCTTTCCTTGTGTGCATTTATACAGAGAATGTGAGTTGGATTAAATTTCAAGCATTTGGTGGAAAGTTAGATAAACCAATCTGCTCAAAATGAGGTTGATGGCAAGAGGAGGAGGTAAGGATGTAGGTGGTTTAAAAGAGGTGATGTGCACAAAGGCACTGCTCGGCTTTTAAACTGTCAGAATGAGATTTGAAGAAAATATGGGCAAAGGATTGACAATTTATTTAACTGTAGCAACCACACAGCACTGCAATCTTTATAACAAAGAAAATAGGCTTAACAATAAAGGCACAACAGATAACAGAGTTTGAGGCAAACACGAAAACTAATTAGAAAGGGGATCTATGAGATCTGACAATGCCTCCCATGAACAGAAATTAAAAGAACAGGTTTATTCGAGAGATATGTGAAAAGTTAGTACCTGAAGAACTGTTTGTCACATTTGACCTTTCTGACATAAGCTGACATAAATTGCTCCACATAATGGCAATACTGTGTTATTTTTAATGTGAATGGTACACACTGGTTTTTGAGGCAACAATTCTATAAAAACCTCTTGCTCAGGTTCTTTTCATTTGGTTTTGTCTTCCTTTCGACACATGATTTCTAGTTTTTCAGGCGTATTTTTTAAAGGAAGCACACCATATATTGAGGATAGTAACCTGTGATTTCCAAACTCTAGTTTTCAGAATGATTTCCCTCACCATAGCTAAATTTAAGAGCACACGCTCCATCCTGCTTGGTGTAGTCCTTCACATGGTGAAATGTAGGAATGTACCGATTCATTCAACTCATAATTCGATTCGATTCACGATTCGATTTTCTCACGATTTTTTTTTTACAAAATGAGATTGAAGTGTACATTTCTTTGTGAAATTGAAATATAACAAAACTAAATTGAAATTTCAAAACAAACCCCAAATCAAATAAGCAAGTTACACAAATAAAAGAAATCTCTTCATATAAACAAACTAAGGCTTTGTCTGTGCTCTTTCCATTTAAAATTAGAGGCAACCACTGCATTTTAATCATGATCCAAACAAAGATGCTGCATACATTACAGCAGTTTTTAATCTAAATTAAGGCTTGTGCACACTGGGACGATTATCGCGCGCGATTATTGCCGACATTTAACGCCTCGTAACTAAACAAAGGGCACCAATGTGAGTGTGCACACCGGCGCGCAAAACGCCAGGCATAAAAGTGTCATTTTTTAAAAAAACGCCTCGGGCTCGTTTTTTTGGTTTGACGTGCCGCGTTAAAAACTGGCCGACCAATGAGATTGGCGCTTTTGTTCACGTGCCTGGAGCTGCTGAAGTTACAGTAAAACACAACTTGGTGGCGCTCAAGCACAAAACGGTCTTGCCGAGCACACACTTGATACCTAGCGACGAAGAGGAAGTAAGTAGACAAAGAAGCAGCATCGAGGCAAAATGAATGTAGATCTGCTGGTCTCATTGGTGTCTGAACGCAAGGAGCTTTATGACAAACGTGACAGTGATGTCCTACAAAAATCTCGATAAGAGGGAGTTGTTATGGAGAGGAATTGCAGATCAAAAAGGATTCAATGTGTACCGGGGTATTTCTGTTTTTCATTAAGCACCATCTAACGTCAGGGAATGAATTTGCATGTTCACTCAGCTCATCACCAGTGAAAATCGCTTGGGTATGAACACACAAGACACGTCGAAAAATGCTGGTGATAAGCACGCGCAATAATCGTCCCGGTGTGCACAAGGCTTTAGACTGTATAATTTCGAAATTTGAAGCAAAAACAGAATGGTCTGACTAGGCCTGGGTGATAAAACGGTATCGATATTTATCGATGGTACACTCTCTTCGATAACAATAGAAAAAATGTACGATATAGCGCACGCTATAGGCATGTGCTATGAGTGACGCAGACCGCACACACAAACACGAACACATGCTGAATTGAGTGCTGTGCCTAGGGCTGTCGTGATAACCACAATATCGCAATACCGCGATATTGACGAGCAAACTGCAGAGGAATGCAAGAACCGCAGCAGTTTCCGTTTCATTGTCTTCGTTTTACACTTCATGCATGTGGACTGAATATTAAACAAGTTAGTAATGATAACATAATGTGTACCATGCTGATTTGATATTTATCGATGGTACACTCTCTTCGATAACAATAGAAAAAATGTACGATATAGCGCACGCTATAGGCACGTGCTATGAGTGACGCAGACCGCACACACAAACACGAACACATGCTGAATTGAGTGCTGTGCATAGGGCTGTCGTGATAACCACAATATCGCAATACCGCGATATTGACGAGCAAACTGCAGAGGAATGCAAGAACCGCAGCAGTTTCCGTTTCATTGTCTTCGTTTTACACTTCATGCATGTGGACTGAATATTAAACAAGTTAGTAATGATAACATAATGTGTACCATGCTGATTTGTTCACTAAGGAAAGCGAAATCTCTGTCTTAGCATCGACGCATAGCTGGTCAGCTGAGCCTTCTAAAGTGGCGCTCAAAGTTAAAATGATTTCAACAGTGTGTTTCATTACGTCTCTTTGAATGAATGAATCAGCGTTTTTGACCGTGTAGTTGAATGACAGTCACGTTCCACCACCTTGTGGCACAACACTGTAACTGCATTGACTGACAGCCCGTCTAGAACGCGTGCAGGTGGAAATATCAATAGAAAGTCTCTTGTCCAGTCAGATTAGAAGATCAGATTAAACTGTTATACATATAGGCTAACGGTAGCCTAACGATCTTATTGTCAGGTTTATGTTCTGTTATG
Organism: Sinocyclocheilus anshuiensis; assembly: GCF_001515605.1. Lineage (NCBI taxonomy): Eukaryota > Metazoa > Chordata > Actinopteri > Cypriniformes > Cyprinidae > Sinocyclocheilus > Sinocyclocheilus anshuiensis. The sequence continues at coordinate 415,835 of NW_015548336.1, forward strand.
TGGACTGTTATTTTGTCATTCTCTTCTGTTTACTTCACTTCCTGTTTCAACGCTATTTGGTTTCGGGTTCATTGTCTTCTGAATATGACCTCGTTAGTTATATTGTAACACATACACACACTAATTATATATATTGTAACGGGGTGAAGAATCACACGACAAGCAATCTCAATCAATACCCCGGGAGGGTGGATTTATTAGTGTGATGGGTGCTAGTGAGAAAGGTCCAGGTAGGTGCTCCGGTGCCGTGAGTGCTCTCTTCCGTCTTCCCAGTGCAGAGGGTCCGTGCAGTGCTCCTGTGGGGCTGGTCGGTCACACGCTGCTGTC
>NW_015548336.1:416754-458710 GCF_001515605.1 Sinocyclocheilus anshuiensis
TTAGTTATATCGTAACACATACACACACAAATTATATATATATATATATATGGCGGTAATACCGCATACCGCGCTATTGAGCCACTCAAAATTACCGCAAGGGAAATTCCCTCACTGCGACAGCCCTAGCTGTGCCTGCCTGTGATGAGGAGATTGTGAATTAAAAAAATTAATTTAAAATAAACATTTGCATTTGAATGCAAAAATAGTACAATCAAATGTTAGATGTGCGTCTGGGAGCATCAAAGCTAAAACAGTTTAAACTTTTAGAAAGCGTGTCACGGATTTGTGGAGGTTTATTCCATTTCACTGCATCTCATATGTTTTTAAAGGCAATCTGTGTGATGGGCGATTCGACTCTTTGTATTAAGCAATGCATAAATACATGATGCTGTTTTGTTCATTATTGTTTATGCAATTTACGAAATTATGTTTGATTATACGAGTTAATTTAGACGTAATGCACGTTTTTCTTTTTATAGACAGTTATTTCTTTTGCGTTGGCTGATATTTGTTTAATTTTAATTTTGTGTTTGACTGTTAAAAGAAAAATATTTGTTGTTTGTCTCAATAAATTGGGTTAATTTAAAAATACAGTGGTTAAATTTAAAAGTTTTTTTATTGCTCTTTGTTTTAAAAAAGATGATAAAAAATGTCAGTAATTTGATACCGAACGATATGAAACATTATATCGTTGATAAATTTTTTTAGCTATATCGCCCAGCCCTAGGTCTGACTTTAGTTTTGTGAAACTAAAACTATACTACATAAAACTTATCTAAACGAAACAGCAGACGAGCTGAATGAGACGCAAATTCACTCTCTGCCAGCAGGTAGCACTTATGAACAGCAATGATATAGTATTTCCTGGGTTACCTCTGTAAACAAAGCATAGCTGCGCTTATGAACACTACTTTAATATGCATCGTTCAGCGGCAAGATGAAAAGAAAATGCCATCTAAACTTTTCTAAAGACAATCAGTTCCCCTCAGAGATACAGTACATTCATATGAACTCCTACCCCAATTGTATTGCGATTTGTTTAGCATCTCAACCGATTTGAATCTTCACATATTTGTGTTGCATATATATTACATCCCTAGTGAAATGGCATGTATGTTTATTTGGCTTGGGAACCAGAGAAGTTCAAGCAAGGAATGATGACTTCTGTCAAACTTGTAAGATGGTTTCTCATCAAAAAGGGGCATCTAGCATGAGGAAAGTGTCAGCGGCACTATCAGAAGACCGAAAAAGTGCTGGCCTCTGGAAGGGACCCTCGGGGAAAGGGAGACAGGCAGGAAAGAGGAGCTAAGCTAGTGTGACACTCAGCTCTAATGAGTGGCAGCCTCTTAAGACCTGTGAACCTTCTCTCGCCTCTGAACCGAAGCCCAACTGCGGGATGAGAGCACATCAGCTCAGTCACTCTGAGGACTTCTACACATTTAATGCCCTGTCATCAGGACTAATCCTCTCTGCCCAGCACTGCCGTGGCACGGTGCCCGCGTGCAGTATGCCTCTGCTCCTGCTGGGGTGCCATCATGGACGCACATGGCACTGGAGCAGCCCAGGGAGAGTCGTGGGCAGAGAGAACAGAATCTTCCGGTTACAGTCACGTCCGGCAGCAACGTCCAGGGAGAGGGTTCTGATTACGCAGGATGTGGAGGGGCTGGAAAAAAGAGAGGTTTGGCTCACTGGGCCAGGAATGACTGCATTTCCCCCACCAAATCAGAGACAATATGATACCCCTCGTGAGAGTCGATGCACCTGCTGAAGAAAGCCATTTACAGATTAAATACTGATCAGAGCAATCTTCTATTTTTGATTACAATGCATCGAGAGCCTCCCGGTGCACCGTTGTCCTGAAGATTACAATAGAGAGGTTAAATTCACACAAAATGCTTGTTAGGCACATTAGTCTCCGCATTCCTCATTTAGAATAGGGAATATCATCATGTCTTCATGATGGGAATGTTGATTTGCCTTGCTTTTGTAGAGCTGTGTGTTTACCTTTGTGTTATGTGACTGTCTGACCTGTTTTTTTTTCCTCCTCTTCTTTAAGAAAAGTAGCTGATGTCGCTTTTAAGAAGTCAGCCTCACACTTTACGTTACCTACTTTTGATTAGTTTAGCTCCTCTGCTGGGGTCCAACACTAAAGGGAACATCCTTCCTTTTATCTCTGCCTCCCATCTGAATCTTTCCTGACCCCCCACTTGCCGTTCCTCCTGTGGAATCTGCATCACATCTATTCAATAACAGTTTCAGGTCATAGCTTCAATTATATCCACATCATTCTGGTGCACCTTTGAAACTATAATGACTGCTTTGTGAGCAAAGACTGAACAAATAATAAAAGAGCTGCGTATGAACAAAGAGAAACCTCTGCATAACCTTTGTGTTACTCGTTTGTAGTAGTAATTTGTAATATGAGGCTGTGGTTCACTTACTTGCTACAAGCTTGTTTTAGTGAAATTGCCTTGTCTGCTGATATATAATTAATTTGGCTTTGCACCGATATTGAAATTCTGGCCGAAAAGCCAATGATTATTTGCATGTTATGTCTGATAGCAAATAAATGGCCAATATTATAAATAAAATTGATTGTTTTTCTCTTGATCAAGAGGTTTGAACAAGAGCCCGCAATTATCCAACATGGGCTGTCTAAATATTTAGTATTTATAGATACAGTGAAATTTGATCACTGATATTGTCCCTAAATCCTGCATTCCTATAATTCAAGTACATTTCAAAGTTCATATCCATGTAGGGCTCCAAGCAGACAGTTGTTTGTTTGTGTTTAGTACTATCACAGAGTAACACATTTTGTCAGTATCACAGTGGGGGGGTATTACATCTTTTATGTGGCAGTCATATTGACTTCCAGTGTCATCAAATGCAGACACTCATTTTTTTCTTGTTCTTCTTGTTTTTCTTGCAGAAAGTAAATATTTTCTATATGTCTGTAGAGGCTGCTTCATATTGCTCTTATTATGGATGCCAAAGTGTCTGATCCCAGACTAAAAACTAGCTTGGCAGAGATCTGTTCCAGCACTAGATGGCTAGCATGCTGATGTATTGGCGTGTCTGTGCCTTTCAGAGCCCAGACTGCTTGTTATTTAGATTGGTAACCTCCACTTCTTCTCCGCCTGCTCCTTTCAGTGCCTCTATTCCTGAGGGCCTCCCTATCCCCCACCCAGACAAGCCTGAGCCCATTAGAACATTTCCCTGGATTAAAGTCTTCCTTTATGGATTACAACAGTTAAGATGTTTGAGCAGTTCTTGTCACAGAGATGGGTATTTAACTTTTAACGACTGCTTTGGCTGATTACCGCAGTTTGATGATTTTGGAAGCCATCGGCACTTTTTTTATTTGTTACTGTTTGATCCATCTCGTCTAATCAAACCTCACTCTACCTGTGATTGAATGTTTGTCTTCTTTTGATGTTGTAAATGGGACGTTCCTTTCAACTGTGACTAATTAAAATTACCCCGTATGAATTGCAAGTGTTTACTGAGAAGTTCATTAGCCTCTCTGGGGCAATCAGTGGAAATTAAAGGTCATGTTTGCTTGTTTGTTTTTGGTGAGAGAAATGCTTTAACATTTTTATGAACAGGTGTCCAAAGCATGACTTGAATTTGAAATGCAGTTCTCAGGGGCTTCTTCGGTTGAGCTGCTGATATCTCTTCAAATGTTGGATTTGAGATTAAGGTTCAAATGCCACCTCCTTCTTTTGGGGAGCTGCATTTGCGTAACTAGCTGCCTTTCATTTGCACACCAAAACAATTTCCTGTTATTTGTTTATTGATATGGATATATATTCATTTATTCCTCTTTATTTCCTGTTGAATATTTTATAATGTTAGGATTGCTGCCAGTATGTAATTTAGACCATTATGGTTTTGAAAACTACTTTCCTCTTGAATGTGACTGTTGATAAATTCTCCCACATAATCATAGTAATTTTTGTGTCATTTGTGTAATGTCTGAAGAAGACAGATTTCATTACTGAAATCAGATGATTGGAAAAAAAAAGATTTTTATTGTTGATGTGTAAAATGTATAAAGAGTATACATTTATACATTTGCTGCTTAAATAATAATAATAATAGTAATAATAATATGCTCATTTGTATCCTCTTAAATTCTGTATTAATAATGTGCCACTTGTCACACTTTTATATAATTATTTTTGTTCACTGTTAGTCTATCTATAACCTTTTTTACAATTATCAGTTCATTGCATTTTTATCAACTATTGCATTTTTCTTTAAAGGGGTGGTTCATTGCAATTTCACTTTTTTAACTTTAGTTAGTGTCTAATGTTGCTGTTTGAGCATAAACTATCTGCAAAGCTACAAAGCTGAAAGTTCAGTGCAAACGGAGATATCGTCTTTTAAAATTCTGGCAGTTTAATGCCTACAAAAACGTCTGGTAGGGACTACAACAAGTTACTTCCCGGGTGCGTGACATCACAAACCCAGATAAACCCCGCCCTCGGGAAAAGGCAGCAAAGGGGGCGAGGCCATGCTGCGCTGCTTTAGAGAAGAGGAAGAGAAAAGGATTCTAATGGATTCACAAGTTTCAAAATCAATGTTCTAAAGCAGCAGTTCTTAATACTGTTCCTCGCGTCACCCTGCTCTGCACACGCTCTGCATCTCTCTCTCGCTCTCATTCAGCTCAGCTCCAGCAATAAACTGTTACAATTATACACTTCACATAGCTATGAGAAGCGTTAAACATGGACGCGCGTGCACTTGCCGTACTGTATTAAAGCTTTAATCAGGATAAAACTGTATATTAAAAGCTAACATAAGCAGTCGCTTTTACAAATAACAGCGTATCTAAAAGTATGACACAACAACAAACAAAAAACATAGGCCTACCATTAAAAGCCATGCTTGCACAGGTTCTGCATGATCCTCTTCAATAATATCCTCTGCTTCTCAATCGGGCTCAAACTGATAAGCGATATTAACGATGCAGTTGTTTACAATACAACCGGAGCACATGCCGCTGAGGTGAGGGGCGGGACGCATAGACGCGCGCTAGAGTCGGTTTAGCCAATCACAACACACTGGGCTAGCTAACCAATCAGAGCCCATCGCCTATTTCTGAGGGAGGGGCTTCATAAAAGAAGGAAATGATCAGCCCGTTTCTCAGAGAAGGGACAGAGAGGTGTGGAATAAAGGTAAATTATGTGAAAAATAATGCGTTTTTAAAAAAACGAAGCATTAACACATGTTAGACTGTACCCCATAAACACAATCATGCCTAGAAAAAACCCAGTGAACCACCCCTTTAACTGTTGTAAAACTGATGTATTGTCTCATGTTTCCATTACAAGTCTTGTTATTTGTTACAGTTAGAAAAATCCAACTGCATTTATTAGTGAAGTTGAAATTATGATTTCCAAGTGTGGCTGGAAATTTGGTTTGCCATCATTCTGTTTGTGTAACCACTGTGGCATGCAGTCGAAGGGCAGTTGTGTAGCCTGGGCCGAGCTGCCTTTGTCTGTAATGAGAACCTACCTGTGGGTCATTCTGGGGTCTTGAATGCTATAAGGACTTTGCAGTTTTCTCCTGGCTCTGAGGCAGGGGTCTCCAGTACACTCCGATGACAGGGGTGCCTGCTCAAAATTGCCTGACCTCTACTGTTGCACATACAGGTCACTTCACCTCCTGTGGGAACTTCTAAATTGAACCCAGCTTGCGCTTTCATTTTTTATTGCGCGCCACCCCACCTCCTCCTTTCTTTTCTCTCCTCTCCTCTCCTCCCCTCCCCTTCCTCTTATCTTCCATCTTTCTTCCCTCTCCCTCATGTGTTCAGTGAGGTGCAAAGTTATTCAGGGGTGGAGAAATGGATTTTTACCTTTAGTTTTGAACTGCTAGGCCTGGCTTTTTGCATTGTGAAGGACTTAGTATTTTTAAACTTTTACAAGGCAAAAGGAACAAGAGCGCTGTTATATTGAGCTTATTTGCATGCTTGTCTCAGTGCATTGTTGTGCAGCTAATATTTACAAGAGTTTGAAAGTAAATGCCATTGTGTTCTCAGCTCTCTGGATCAAATGGCAGGGGAACTGAGGTGCACACACTGAAGCCTGATGTATTATTCCATTTCATGGAGTCTGCCAGCCTAGCACGCATACCCCGGTAATCCATACCCCTGCCGCTCGCCCCCACTTGAAATAAATAGGATTGGTATCTGTCTCCCTGACTCTCAGAGATGCAGTGATTGATGGATCTTGTACAGGAATAATTATTGAAGCTAGCGGTTTCCTCTCACAGACAAGACTATACAACACTGCCAAGAGCTGCCTGGAAGATGGTGTACACATAAAACCGCCCTTCATTTATGAATACAATATCACTGGGAGGGCCTAATAACGTATTGTTTAAAATTTAATGTACGATGTAATTTGGTTGCTCTTATTTACTTCTCAAAGTTCCAAGATTAATGCAGATGTGTGTACTTTATTCTCTTAATGCTCTTGTGAGTTTATTTGTGAAGGACATTGACCATTGTTGTTTTTTTCTTTCTTTTCTCTCTTGACCTCATAGAGCTGCAGTGTATCAAGGCTAACTCAGCTTTCTTAGTGTCCTGGTTCTTATGTCCCTCAGGTTTGGTCACGTGCATTATTTTGTATTTCATCCTGGTCAGCTGCTGTGTGTCAGGTAGTACAATCCTTTTTTTTTAACCAATGGAAATGACCCCATCTGCCTATTTTAGTAGGGATAGGCCTGTCTTCATTTAGTTGATTCACAGAAAGCACATTAGACGGAACTGTGCTCCATCAGTATGGAGAAAGAGGATGCCAACTGCAGAGGTGATTCACAGAGACTTCGATAGACTCCCACATCCTGGTGCTTTTCGTTGAGATCAGTGGGTGGGAAGTTCTAGCTTAATCAGTAGAAGGGCACGCGAGCTCTTCTGCTTCACAGGATCCCTCCTCTTTTTCTCTTTCTTGTTATGTGCTGGGCTTTGATCTTTAAAGGTCCTTGAGAACGAAGAGCCAGCAGGCTGGGACTCTCTTCCTTTGGATTCCTGCCCATCTGCAGCTCCATCTAACGGACATCCCTGGACACAGCAGGCCTTCTTGTCTTTCTCGCTCTCTTTTCCACTCATTTTCTGCACTCCCTCTGCTCACACTCGCGTCAGCCCATCATTATACTGATTTCCTTTCTTCCTATGCACTCATTTGTTTTGAACCATGATATATGCATTTGCATTTATCTATCCTTTTTGTGTCGTCGCAGGTAATCATTTTTACAAATTCAAAGTGGCACTAAGCGCTGACAAATGCACTTCTCCCCTGTTGGCAAAATCCCTCTCCTAGAGTCGTGACAACAGGTCGCAAGCATTCATTGCATAAGTGTGAAGCATTACACAAGGTTTGTCGACCAAGAACCTGAGTCTTGGCAGCACAGCAGGACTCCCTGGACTCGCTGCTAACTGGACTGTCATTAAAGTCTAAGTTAAACATTGTACTGGTGTCAAAATCTGCAGGGGTTTTGCCAAGGTAACATGATATTTGCCAGATCACATTATCCCTGTTTTGTATTAAAATAGGTGGATTGCAAAACAAAGATATTTCTCCTGCTGTGAGCGCTATGCCTCTGTCCATTCTTCACACTTTAGGTTTAGGATCTCCTAACACATGTTCTCTCGCAAAACACTTAAGATCTTTCAGAATCTTCATGTTACAACTTAGCAGCTTATGCCTGCAGAAATTCACCTGCTCTTCAGCAAGGTACTAAGATTATTGGGGTAAGGAAGCCTTTGATCTATGGATTCATATATCATTAGACCTCATGCTACTTGTAGAGCTGTCTGCGGACAGCAATGGATGACACTGCCTGACCTTTACTGCTTCCAGCATTCCATTAAATCACAATATGAAAGGTCGCTCTTCATCGTTTTTATGCTCTTAAATGTTACTTCTGCCACATTGGTCAGAGTGTTGAAGTCCCGTGACAGGTGTCCTTCATGAAGGTCGGCACTTGAGTTTTTGTCCTACACTGCTAGATGTTGGCCAGTGTCCACCATAGATCTATATGTCAGTAAATGCCAGGCTAAAAAGGCTGACATGGCCATAATCATTAATACCACCAGTTGCTACTCATGCTATATGGGATGAAAGAGCATAGTGATTGCTACTTACTCTCACAGTATGTCCCTGCTCTAATTGTAGTCTGATTGCAGATGATCGAAGGTGTCAGACATCTTCACATACCCAGGAGGGTGTCATTGCACACTTAAAGGTACAGTTCACCCAAAAATGAAAGACTTTTTTCAAACATTTTTAGTCCTCTTCAGTTTGTTACAAACTCACTCTGTTTCTTCTGTATAACAGAATGGTGAGTTATTGTGGCCAGTTTTTTTATATAATTAAAGAGGAATGAAACTGTCATTATGAAAAAGCACCGTAAAAGTATCGTAAATGTATCATAAAAGTGGTTAATTATATTCCAAGCCATTATAGTATAGATTTGTAGAATTTAGGTAGAATTTAATTCACCCACAACTTAAAGGTCTGTCATCATTTACTCACCTTGATGTTGTTCTAAACCTGTATTTATTTCTTCTGCAGAACATAAAAGAATGTTGGTAACCAAACAGTATTGGTGACCATTCCATTGTATGAAGCTTGAGCACACACACACACATTGGGACATTTCTCAAAATATCATCTTTTATGTTCCACAGAGAAAAAAAATTGACAGGTTCAGATATAACTTACTCAGTGATCCAGTTACAATGGTTTACAGGTCTCTGTAGGTGGAGGTGACGATTATCGTTGAATGAACTTATTGTGTCCTGTTTGTCACTCAAATATTCCGTATGGTTTCAGAAGACTTGAAATGTAGCACATCAATAGTACCATAACATGCATTGTAATTGCATGGAAAAGAGCAACCAGTCCATTGTTAATTTTTCATATTGTGTTACTCAGAAGAAAGGAATTCATACAAATTCAAGTTTGGAATGACATGAGGGTGAGTAAATAATGACAAATTTTTCATATTTGGATGAACTAATCCTTTAAGACATTACTTACTCTCATAAGAACTGATGAAGGGAATTAAATCACCAGTTAAAATCACCAGTGTTTCTTTTGGTTTATTCCAGCACGTGACCTTATTCACAATTTTTTAAACCTGAAATCTGTTTTGATGAATGAAGTAATTATTCAGATGGGGAAGCATGCCTCCATGCTTCTTAATCACCTTACATACAGATTTTCTTGCTGAAATCTAATTAGACTATGAATGCTCCTTCCGTTTGAATGAGCCGAATTTTGGATGCGAACACACAGCCCCCATAGCCAGAGGTACACAGTTGCAGCATGTATAAGTTATTGTGTGTATCAGTCCTGAACACAGGACCTTCTTCACATTTAAATGAATCCAGAAGTGACCCACTCAACCAGGAAATAGCTCTGATTTGTAAATGCTTAGCTGTGAGTTTGAGGCCTCGGATTTCTGTTTGTGTTTCACTTCCACCTCGGACCATGTGATAGATGTGTATCTCAGAGAGAAAGGCTACAAAAAATTGCATTTCTGTCCTGTCTCTTGTCTGTCTGAGAAAATAGAGCCTGCACAGCGGACTGTGGAATAGGTTTGGTAATTCGGCATTGCTGGGACTCAGGGACACTCTGTATCATTGGCAAGATTCACAAGCACATGCTCTGCCGCCGAAGCCAGAAAGGTTGAGGTGTCGACGGGGTGTGTTCGGGTAGTTCATTAAAACGTGCCCTCTCCTAACCCCTTTTCTCCTTGCAGCCTGTCCTTTAGCGAAACCTTGAGGTTCCATTGAAATTCCGCCGAGCTTTCCTCTTTTGAAATATCTGTTGATGAGGTAATGCAGGGCTGCTATAGCTCTCTTCTCCCTCTGCTGCTGAACATTTCTCTAAGTCATGTTTACATAATTAGCGAGCTCTCAGAGAGCCTTGGCAATTTTTTAAAAATGAAAGGAGCTAGTTAGTAGTCCACTCGGTGTGTCTCCCTCTCCAAGACCACTGTGCTGAAGATACACTGATATGCATACATTCAAAAAGCACGGTAACACACAAAAACCAGCTCTTTTCTCTTTGCTTGCATATTTTTCACATACATTTTATTGTCATTAACGTGTTGTATGCTATGCCGTGGGATTAAATATTTTGTGTTTTTGTATGCATGAGCTTGTAGCTTACATAATGAGCTTGCAGTGTTTTTCCTAAAATAAATGACTGAAGCATACTGTTAATTATTGTAAATTGATTTTTTACTTATCAAGCCTGTCCAGCATTCCTCTGTGCTGCTATCAGCTTCTGAAATGCTATTGTTTTATTTACGGCTTCTCTTACAGTAATTAGATGTTTCAAATCGGTGAAGAAACATAATTAGTGGCCATTCATTTATGAGGGCCCACACTATTGTTCACAACAGAGATGTATGTATTAAAGTTATTTTTGTCCCATGGCTATGTAGAGACATTATGCGATTAATCATTTTAGTACAGCCCAGATTGGCGATTGGACAGTGTGATGTTGTTGAGTCTCACTTTGCCCCCTCTTTGACTGTATCACTGAATCTAATTATGTAACCAACTTCAGAAGTGTGACAGTTATATTAGCCTAGTTATATGCTGGAGTGACTTTTTCAGTTTGGACTTTTGTCAAATTTTCATTTGTACAGCGCAAGTTACAATAAAAATGCTCATTTTTTTAGAGTTCAGAGTTTTTGAATTTGAAAAAAACACTCTTTAATTACAAATGTGATGAGGGCTGTAAATCTCTCTCCCTCTCCTTTGGTGTTGTCTTGAGAGATGAATCAGCTAAAGCACACCGGCATCCACACACAAATCTTCATTAGATGTGGTTGATAAACCATTAATCCATTCTTTCACTCTTTTTTTCTGTGGTTTTTTTTGGTCAACTAACATTCTGAGTCTGAAATGAAAGATCACAAACCTTAGTCAAGATAGACATCATGTTTAATTTAACACAGATGAAAGGGAGACTGGGATAGATGTACAGTTTTTAAATAGGCTGCACATACTTTGGTGTTACTTGTTTGTTTGCTAAATACTGAAAATAAATCTTTCCAGAAGAGATGTGCTCCAGGACCTTAAAGAGTTAAGCTAAAAATGAAAATTCTATCGTTTATTCACCCTCATGTCATTTCAAACCTGTTATTTTCTTTATTGAAACATAGAAGTTGAAATTCTGAACAATGTCAAGCTCCCAAATGACTGACTGACTGAGTAACTAACTAATTACAATCAATCAGTCTAACTACAATCAATCTAACTAGATTTAATCTACCATCAACTAACTACAATAACTACCTTTAGTTTTACCCTGTTTGTTAAACAAATCAATCGGCTTTAGAATACTTTTTTTATTATATGAAAAATAGTGGTCAGTACATTCTTCAAATGTTAAAAGCATGTAATACGACTTTGGAATGATTTGAGTGTAAGTCAATTATGACATTTTCAATTTTGGTTGAGCTATTGTGCCCGCTCTGTCTAGTCTTTACCCATCATTTCAGCATTCGCAGACAGATCTTTGATCTCTAGTGTGCATGTAGATATGCGTGTCTGTCGCTACTCGAGTTTGTATTCTCTGAAATTGTAGTAACGATCAGCTTTCCAAAAACGAGAGATTTAAATGGAGAGTAATGAATGCTATATTTGATAAACAGCATGCAACTCAGATCACAGAAGGCTGTAATTTGCACTATTTGTAGATCCTTGATTCTCTCTGTATCCGTGGCTCTTGCATAAGGGTCAGTGTTTCATTTGTCCCACTGATTGCTTGTTACGTTTTCTCTGACTCGCATGAATAATGTAAAATCAGACCATTTTCTGCCATAGAAACAGTTTGTGCTGCAAGTTTATTTTCCTGTCAAGTGGCTGGAAATATTCCTCCCTCTGTTTGCAGCTCCAGCAGTTTGTGAATTTGATTAACCAAATTGCAGAAATTTCTCAAACATTTCCAGAAAATTGTCACCGATAGAGACACTGGGAGATGAAAACCGCCTGTGTGTGACCTTGCGAGAGGCAATCAATGGCCTTTATCTTGCCCAGCACATTATAAATCCTACCACCGGTGTGGTCAACAGGTCCTTGTAATATATTGACCTGCGGTGCAGCAATTTATCAGTTTGTCTCTGAGGTTAAATAATTTAGTTTTTCAGCTCAGCCCATACTTTTTCTTCGTTTCTCTCCATTCCCAGAGTTCCCCTCATCAAAGCTGGCCATGAGTTTTGGCTGATTTTGATGGATTGAAGTTGCAGATGTGGCATGAATAACAGAAACTCTTTTCTAATCGTAGATCTCATCTGGAGAGGAAACAAACATTGCTTCCTTTGTGTTTACCTCTGTAATTCTAGTGGACATGGGCCCTGGAGTTATAACCTCTTGAATCAACACAGGAGATCAGCGCATGCATAGTTGGCAAAAGAAATTGCTTTCATTTACTGCAGCAAACTGGATTTTTTTTTTTTGTTCTGGGTCTCCTAGAGTAAAAACTAGCACCTGAAGGCTTCCTTCTGCTTTTTAAATTGGTATGTAAAAAATACCACAGTGATTCTGTTCTCTTTTTTTATTTTTGACAGGGCTTGGTTTATTGTTTGAGTATGTATACTGTAATAATAAACAAGAGCCTGTGGCCTTCACATGAGACATTTATGGAAGGCGTGATGTGCTTGACATACCTAGGAAAAAATCCCTAATGTTTTCCCTCACCTACTTTAAATCAGCACTTGCTTGGGAGCAGTCGTAAGCCGAAAATTCAGAGATGCTCTTTACGAGTGTTATGTCCCTTATTCCTGTTTGTCTCTTTCATTATCACTTCTTGAGCACGACGGTAGCAGCCAATACTTCTTCAAGCAAGATATATGCAGTGGGGAATTAACAGGAGATTGATGTAGTAGATACCAAATACCCGACAAGAGAGGATTGAGTGGGCTTGAATAAGAAATACACAGCTAGGACGTGCCAAGGTCCGGGCTAAACCTTGAGCCAAAATTCCCCCTCAACTAAACTTTGCTCCCTGAGATGAAAGACAGAATTGTTCTGATATTCTGATCAAAGCCAGCTATCTCCAAACTCCAAAGGAACACCTGGAAATCTGCAGAAATATGAGCATGCACAAAAGAACATTGTGATGCATAATGTATCTTAAGTGCTGTTTAGATTTTTATATAAACATCTGACTAGGGTGTTTATGAATTCATTTATTTATGTTCGTTAATGAATTTATTTATTGTTTGCCCGCCTCCGCATTTAGTACATTTAGAAGACTTTTAATCTAAAGCTGTTTGATGTCTCTTCTCACTAGTTTGTTATACGCTTTGTGGTTGGTTCTGGATCCATGAGTACTCAAGATTTAAGGATTTATTTATTTATATATTTAGTTACAGAAGCAACTTCTATATTAAAAAAGTTTCTTTCAAAGACAATTTTATTTATATAGACCTTTTTATAATTGGGCCTTTATTTTATGGGACTGAAGAAAGCAGACAGGAAAATAGGCTGAGAAAGAGAGCGTGATTGGGAAATGACCCAAGACAGATTAAAAAAAAATATATATATTATTATTATTATTTTTTTTTTTTACAAAAGTCCATTACAGAGTAATTTGTTATTTGAGTGACCAGTACTGTTATTTGATTGACAGTATTGAATAATTATTCTATAAAGGCTTTCATTTTGTTGACCTGTGTAATTGTATGCCGGGACTTCACGGTGAAGTGAGCCATGAAGAACGCGATGTTCTAGTTTCTCCACAACCTGTTAACACATCATGTTTTCCCACTGCCTGTTTGACATGCTGACTTTTTGAATGAGTGAGCCAAGCTGCCAATACTGTGTAGATTAGAACAAGCTCACAAAAGAGGCAGAACTTCACACCTCTATAAATGTCACCATCACACTCCTATTAAATGGGCCGGTGCTGCTAAAAGCCGACGTAATTGCTGCGCTTTTTTCACACGTTCCCATCTAGGCCAAAGGGTCTGGCAAAGCCTGTAGATTATTCTGTGTAACACATAGGCACAAATTATGTGTGAACCGATGTTTGATTGTGTGGATGGAGTGAGGTGTTATTGTCGGAGGTGCTTATCAACACATTTGCTGCGAGGTCTCTGAGTCTCTCCATAAATATTAGTGCTTTTTAATACCTGGTCTTTGACTCCAGTGAAGCGTACGTTGTTATTAATCCTGCAAATAAGCTTAATGTCTCCGTAATTAGAGGAAGGTAAAAGATGCTAATGCAACAAGTGAATGTTCTTTAGGTTTTTTTTTTTTTTGGTAGAAAGCACCGTTATGAATGTTGGGCTGTCGAACCACAGGATATTATGTCTGGAAATAAGTCCTGCATTATTGTTTGAAATTTCTCTCCACTTACATACAAGTGCTGCACTTCAGAGAGAAAATGTCCTTAGGGTTTCCTGTTACAAATGTTGTTGCTTGAAACATAGCTTTCAAAGGCATTTGCTTGTTTGTTGACAAACAACGGTCTCGAAAAACGGCTCCCTCAGGCGTTACGGCAGCAAACCTCTGATTTAAACGGCAAATATCTTTTCTCGGCTGTTAAGGATGATAATCTGTTATATAGGGAGGGGATGCGAATTTCTGCTCCATGTCCTCACTGAGCCAGTCAGGCATGTTATCTGATATGGATGCTCACCGATAGACTGGAAATTTTGGCTGTTTGTGTGCACCTCCCTCACAGGGTGGACTACCATGTAAATAATAGATACCCTTGGGTGTGAATCACACACAAGATAACCTTCAAGACAGTCATGGATCAGCAGCTTCACATTAGTTGATAGGATTAAGGAAAAAATATCTACAGGAGTCTCTTAATAGAAAAGACAATCACTGTCTGAGAAAAGAATTTAGACGTGTTTGGAGCGAAACAGGAATGACAACGAGCTGGGCTGGTGATATTTCACAGCACTCATGGTCAGTTTTGGATCATGTGACTTTGTTCTCAAACACTGGATTGAAATTAGTTCACACTATTATTTGTTGCTTATTGTATTTTATTTTTAAAAGAGCATTAGGACATAGACTAGAAAACTGCTTTGCTGTCCTTCCATCTGTCCATCGAGAGAACTTGTACACCAAACAAGCTGTGCTTCTGTCCTCTGAAAACTGGAACCTTGCTGTGCCACACAGCTATGCTTCTCCATTTTTCCCTTTTTGTAGGCTAGATCAGCACAACAAATGCTATAGAGTTTTGACGGCAACATCACAGCACTGGATCTTGACTAAATCACTATGACAGAAATAACAAAGCTGCCATATTCCTGAAAGCCTAGTATCTTTGGAATAATGTTGATATTTTTCCTAGAGTTCACAAAAGCGATTTTTTTCCCCCCAATTTTGTTCAAACCGATGTTATAAAGAGTTTATGGAATGCAAAAATACATCTAAATTTTACAACATTTGGTTTTAAACCAGGTCCACCCTAATCTGATTTTGCAGAACTCTGCAGAAAAAGGATAATTGTAACAGCAAAACTTCACAAGGTTTCACTCTACTTGTGTTTTTATTAAATATTTTTAATATGAAAATGCTTTCAGCTACCAATAAGAGTGTAATACTGTCAGATCTTTTGAACTTCTTTTACTTTTTTCAATCCACAGAATTCTCCAGATTTTCCTCAAAAAAAAAAAAAGTGTGAGAAGTCTACAGATTCTTTTTGGGCTTGGTTTAAACACAATGAAGTCGATTGGTGTAGTGTTGTCACATTGTCTAATCATAACATTCGACTAGTGCTGATTTCATTGATAACTAATAATTATCATCTGATGTTGATACAGTTCTTATTGTCTCTAGAATGTTTGTATGGTTTAAGTGACCTGTTCAAATATAATATGTTTATCTAATGGTTATTTGCTGAAGTATAAATCACCCTGTTCCCCATAAAAAAGACAGATCTACGAATAAAATACCCATGTTGCAAGCAATGGAGGAAGTGATTGCAGCAGACGAATGATTACAATGAGCATGAAAGTCTTGCTCTCATTACTCAGCTGTATATGAGATATACTCAGGGCAGCATTAACGTGACTTTGGAAGAGGAATTAGAGAGTAATAAAACAGTGCAATTAGTACAAGCAGCTGTAACACGGTGACCCCCATTCATCAAAGCAATTGGTCTTGCGTATTTAAATTGTGAAGCAAATTTATTTTTTATTTTGGTTATACAGCAAAATCTGACGGCTTGATTTCAGTAAATAGTTCAGAGAACTAGCATGACGATAGGGGCCACGGAGCTCGTGTGAACTCTCTTGCTCTAATTACTCAGCTGTATATGAGATATACTCAGGGCGGCATTAACGTGACTTTGGAAGAGGAATTAGAGAGTAATAACTCATAAAACAGTGCAATTAGTACAAGCAGCTGTAACACGGTGACCCCCATTCATCAAAGCAATTGGTCTTGCGTATTTAAATTGTGAAGCAAATTTATTTTTTATTTTGGTTATACAGCAAAATCTGACGGCTTGATTTCAGTAAATAGTTCAGAGAACTAGCATGACGATAGGGGCCACGGAGCTCGTGTGAACTCTTGGGATGGAGCTCATCCGTGTGGAGCTTCTTTGCTTCCGGGTTCCTCTGAAGGACAAGGAGACTGCAGGCGGTTCGCCGCTCAAAGGCTAATCCAGGGTCTGTAGGCAGCTTTATTAAAGAAAGTGTAATTAGCCACCAAGGAAGGTGGGCTAAAGGGGAGACCTGCAATAATTGAAGTCTGTAGAAGATGTATGTGCAACCTGGTGTCCTGTGGTCTTGTAGCATTAGCTCTTAAGGTCACCCAGCCTGGAGGGCAGAACAGCAAAATGTTCAAGTGTAGTTGAAATGTTCCTACTCTCGCAGTAACAAACCAATCCTGAGATTCCCAGGCATTAGAGCTCAACCCAGATGATATATAATGTTATATACTATACTATATATTATTACTACTATTATTATTTGTGTGTATATATCTGCATTATATGCTGCTGTTGAAAAACTGCTCTTTTTGTAGTGACAGAGGCGTCAGATGTTTCTTGCAAGACCTCTTTTTATACTCTCAGCAGCCTTATTGTAGGAAATACCCAGAGTGCCACTAAATTCAGAAATGAAGACTCTGAGCTATGAAACAAAGGCCTGATTTGCCTTAATCATCATTTGCTCTAGAATGGAAAATCAATGGCCTTTGATGAGAGTGTTTTGCAGTGTGACAATGTGAAATGTGAGATTGGATGTTTAAAACGGCTCCTGTCTTTGTTGTTTTTGAACTCCATTCTTTTAATGTGTGGGAAGTGTTCCATCTATTATGGAGCGCTTGTCTGTCAAGGAAATTAGTTTCCTGGAACTTTGAAGAGAGGAGAAAAAAAAACCTAGAAACCTAGAAAGATTCTTCTTTTGTCATTCTTTGGTGGAATTGGGCTTTGCACAGGCAGCTTGGCTTGCATAACAGACGGGATAAATGTGTCACTCACTGTCAGTGACAGTCCTCTGAAGTAACATTTGATTAAACCTGCTTTGCCAGTCTGGAGCCCAAATAGAGACAGACGGCTCTGTATGTTCTTATCTGGGCTTAAATTTTAAGAAATATTGATGTGAGTTTGACTTATTTATTTATTTATTTTATTTTATTTTTATTTTATTTTCATAGAAAAAGTGGAAATGTCAAGGAATTTTAAAATTGTGATTTCCAGGTCTGGAACTATCATTACCAATTCATGAATTTTTGTAGTGAATATACATTTTTCTGGGCTATAAATTATTTATCTGTTTATGGTTAGGGACCTTGTGCTGCATTGAAGTCTCAGGCTGTTTTTGGCTACTGAAGACATTTGTACAATTAACGTGTAATCATTTATATCTATAAATTACTAATCAGGAATGACTGGGAAAATTATAGAAATTCATTGGTCAGTAGAGGTAGGAACCTATATTAACAATGCTTGTTGCTTAGTCTTAATTTGATCACTTGGTGGCATGTGAATAGCACACATAAAATTAATCAGAATGGTGGTTCTACAACATGTATGTTTCATGTCTTTTAGATGTTATTTTAGGCCATTGCTTTTAGTAACAAAAAGGAGGTTGATGTGAGGTAAATAAAGCTAGTCTCTAGAGTTGTGACGGTGAGGAAATTTTCCCACCGGTTAATCGACGTGTGACAACACCGGTAATACCGGTATCATCTTGGGGGCCGGGGGCGTTCCCTCTTTTCCTAGCTTTCCTTCGCTTTTAAATAGCTTGTAAAAGCGGCGTGCGCATTTTACTTTCACTTTGAAATAGCGGCAATTCGGCGTAAAGCAATTGTTCGTTTTTAGTTCGTTTGAATTTTCCCTCTTTTCCTCGCTTTCCATCGCTTTTAAATAGGTTAAAAGCGCCGTGCTCATTTTACTTTCAACACCATGCTATAGGGCAGGCTATGCCTAATATAAAATAACAAATAACTTACATAAAGTTTAAATAGGTATACAAAACTGGAAATAGGCTAAGTAAACGTATAATATATATAACCAAATAAATAAGAAAGTAGAACGTTTATTAGCAAAACGAGTAAGAAAGCTTGGAGGCACGGCATATACCTTGATGTCAAATAAAATAAATAAATGACGCAAAGTTGAAATAAAGTAAAAATCTGCAAATAATGTGGAACCAATTAAATAAAAAACGAATGTTTAAAAAAAACTTCCAAAATCACCTTAGATAAACGGCTAAAGTCATCAGGCTTCTCAAAATCCAAAATATTGCCAAACAGGCGCTTTGCATTTAGTTTTGAAACTAAATCATCCGCGATCGTCTTGTCTGTCTCACCTCACTCTTCTCGTCAGTCAGCTCGACTCACTCTCCTCACTGGAGAAATGAAATCTGATCTGTGATGCGACTGTCGTTCAGCACGCTGCATTGAGCAGCCGCGTTCAGTTTTTAATTGTAGTGTATGTTCTTTTACTGAACTAAATGATTTTTATTTCCTTTTATTTTGTTTTATTTTATAAAATATCAAAACGACGGTGGGGGTCGGTGACGCGGTGGGCAAGTGACGTAACCGGTGTTGCGGCTTAACACCGGTATCACCGTCAACACCATCTATCGTGGCAAGCCTACTAGTCTCCTGTGTTTGTGATGCACAAAGCAGCTGTAGTTTGTTCTAATGATGCCAACCTGAAAGCAATACCTCCACTTAAATGTAGTTGTTCCATACAGCAGGATGTCCTTCTTCGAGATGAAGTTTAGAATTGCTCTTGCTTTTTCTAGTCGTCTTTCTTTGTGTTTGAATAAGAGATTATAGATGAATTAGTAGCAGTTTTATTATGGCAGTTCATCCCCTGACTCCAACAAACAGAGAACTTCAGACTTCTCAAGGTCAGTTAGGCATCTTATTAAAGCCACGGATTTTTCTTATTCTCGTCACATCGCTTGGTATTAAGGTAAAAACAAACAATGAATTAAAAGTAAATTTGTGTCTCTCTCTCCTCTCCCAGACACTACATGCCTTGTCCTCTGCTTGTTGATGCCACTTTATTTATTTATAGATTTTGGAATATAAAAGTGTAATTTTGAGAGAATTACATATAATAACCCATATGGCGGTGAGAAGAATTGTGTCAGATGCAGTTCTTGAGAGTGAAACAGTGGCTTATCTCTGAGGGAATGGGCCCATCAATCATAGCACAATGATTTTTCTTTCATTTTTACCTGTAATGGGCCGGTTTCCTCCAGTGCCTTCTAGATAGCATTTAGTGATGAACACTTAAGTGCAATAGACCCAACACCGTGTACACAGGCGGGGTGGCTAGATTGAAAAGTTACGTTGAAACCCGGTCACCTCAGACCACATCTTCCGCTCTTGAATGTAAACACACATATATACACATTTATCTCGTCTTGGTTCAGGAACAAGGCAACATATTTGAATATGAATACTTAACATTATTAATGCTCCGAAGAGGATGAGTAATTCATACATCTGATATGATTGAGATACTGTACATAATTATGAAGGGTGTTGAACCTTTTGGAGCTCTTGTGCATTGATTAACACGCCAGTATTTAGTGTGACACACTGTGGCTGTGTTTTAAAATCTATTGAGCTGCCTATCTAGACAGCATGTTTGGGCAATTTAGGTGATTCAGAAGTTCCAAAGTGCCTGCTCAATAGGTTATGAAACCGTTTCAGTGTCGTTTTCTCCACATATGGAAAACACAATCATGTAACCACTGTATAGGGTGGTTTTTGACTGATGTAAAACCAGTGTCCAATTATTAAATTGTATTAATCCATAATAAAATATCCTCTGCCAAGTAGGCTGTTTTGATCCTACTGCCCACCCCAATTTCAAAATAACATCACAGACTGAAAAACTGAAAAGTAGGTTTTACCTTACTTTGATCTCTTTACTTTGAAAAACTTTACTTGGCTTGAAAGGTACAGAAAAATCTAAAATTTAAATTTTGTTAATAGTGGCATATATTTAATTCGACTAAAGTGACGTATTGAGGCTATATTTGGAATCCAGCAGTGTTTGGGGGTTCAGTGCAAGGCTGTGTGTAATTTTACATTGATAGATAAACTGGCTCTCTGAGGCTGTTCTCCCGTGCTGAAGTGCTCACAGTGTGGCTCCAGAATGAGAGAAAGTGGGAATGGCTGATGTGTGCAGGGCAGGTGCACGCCATCTATGACAGCTCGTACCACGGGCACTCATACTGTGCAGCGATGCCCTGCTCCATCTGGACTGTACACAAACACACAAACACTTGCTCACATATTCATGTGCACATGCAAATATCCACCTACACGCACATAAATAAGAGCAGCCCACTCGCATCGTCTTTACACAAAACAGGTTTACCCAACTAAATTACAGTGAATGTAGATTGAAGCTTTCAAGCTTCAAAAAGGCATAACTAACTTACAAGTGGTCTATATAGCTTTTGTGCCAAGTCATACGATAGCTTGCCAAAATGTAAATGTAAAGTCATGATATCCGCACTAATTCTCCTTGACCTATTCATGAGAGAAATGGTAATGTTCCTAAACAAGAAAAACAGTTATTTTGCATCCTATTTCAATTAGGGATGCACCGAAATGAAAATTCTTGGCCGAAGCCGAAACCGAACAAAATTAAACACAGGGCCAAAGGCCGAATACCGAACACGGAGTTTTTTCCCCCATGTATTTTGCCAATTTGTTTTTCCACCATTGCATAAATTAAAAAGCCAAAATGTGCTTTTTACTGTTTTGTCTTGTTTTTCAAAGAAAAAAACATCAATTACAAAACAACAATTTAAATTTTTTTAACACTGAACATTTTTAACATTCTAGCAGACACTATACCAACAAAGCACAATTTAACTTAAAATTAATAAGTTAGTAAAATAATAATTTTTGGCCATCAGACCCCCTTCTTGAATCAGGCATGTATTTATTTATTTTTTTATTTTTTTTACTGTACAATTAAAAGCAGCCTTGCTGAGAAGAGACTTCTTTTAAAACATTAGAAAATATTACAGATCCTAATTTGAACACTATGTGTGAATGTTATAATAAATGTATTAAAACAGAGCTGTTGTAATGATTATTATCATTATTATTGTCTTACTTTTTATTTTATTTTACAGAACAACAGTAAAATTACAATACTAACATTTATGAATCTTTGGTTTGGTTTGTTTATTTATATAGCACGATACAGCAACAGTCGTTGACCATTGTGCTGTACAAGAAATTATAAAATCAGATTAATAAAACACCAATCAAAACAACATAAAAGTCATATGGTACAGGAGGTAGTACATACAAAGGACAACAGAGACATGCTCAGGACGACTCAGATGTTAAAAGCCTTTTCTAAAAGGTGAGTCTTAAGTTTTACTTTAAACAGAGATTCTGAAGAGATTATCCTAATAGATAAAGGTACGCTATTCCACAGTTTGGGGCCGACTATGGCAAAAGCCCGGTCTCCCTTTCTTTTTAACCTTGATCTAGGAACCTTTAACAATTTCTGATTTGATGACCTTAAACATCTCGCAGATATGTTAACAGTCATGAGTTCAGATAAATAAGATGGTGCCAGACCGTTTAAGACCTTAAAAACAAAAAGTAAAATCTTAAACTCTACTCTAAAATGAACCGGCAACCAACGCAGAGAGAGTAAGACAGGGGTGATGTGCTCAAATTTACGAGTGCCAGTAAGGAGTCTAGCAGCTGCATTTTGGACTAATTGCAGGCGGTTCATATAGGAATGACCAATACCTATATAGATTGAATTGTTACATGCAATGCGCGTGTGTATTAGAAAACATAACGTTCTGCGGTTTATTTACTAATTGTTTAAGGCCATTTCATGATTTCAATCATACAGTAACCAGCAACAATCACCCCTTCCTCTTCTCATTGAAGACATGCGATGCAGTACTAAACAGTCTCTCGCTGTCGGTGCTTGTAATGATTTTTGCGTCTTTCTCCGACAGTTTAAATGCTTTCACACTGCTTACGTGTGTGCTGCATAATAAACAGTGCGCGCCTCTCACTCTGCGCTGGTTGCTATTTGATCGCGTCATATCATTGTTCGGTACAATTTATTTGGTCTTTTCGCTTATTCCGAAAATGTTTATTTATTAAAAAAATAGTTTTTTTGCTATTTTCGGCCAAATAATTTCAGATGCCGAACATTCGGTGCATCCCTAATTTCAATGAATCATTTGAATCAATTCACAAAACTGTTTGACTACATTTGTAAATCTCACTCACAAAAATGTTCTGTGAATATTGACTTAAATTTTGATGTGTTCCACACACTGAGCTTTTTGTGCACATGCATGGACCGCTGTTATGGTGCTTCCATTACATGGAAACTAGTGCAAGTTTAGCTTTCGCATTCTACTAAATTACTAAAGTCATACAGATTTGAAATGGCATGAGGGTGAGAAAATGGCAATGTTTTCATTTTTGGTTGAACTGTTCCTTTAAAACAATTTTGTTTGGCCCTTATCTAGTTCTGTGTGTGTATTTGTGAGATGAATGTTTCAGAGTCATCGCCAAGATGTCAATGATTGTTCTGTGTGTTTTGTGGTTGCTCTGTCTGTTGACATTAGACAGCGCACCGGATGGTGGAATGTATATTTGTATCAGCACAGGAAATATTGGTTTGTGTTTATACATCTTGTAGCATCTTATATTTTGGCATCTACACTGATACGGTCTCTTTTTCCTGTTTACACATAACAAGGCAAGTGCTTGCAAGTTGCTGAATTAAATGCAGGTTTTAGACATATTGTCAGGGGAGAGAATAGAGGAAGTGCTGTTTTATCAGAGTTAGTCCTTGGCTGTTTATACCTCTCTCTCTGAATGTTACATATGATTCAGTGAGAGCGGGATTTGCCAATCAACTGTGTCCTAAAGGCAAATGGAAGGTTAAGGTGTGTTTAATTTACGGTATACATAGAGTAGGATATAGAAAATTCTTGGTTATTTACTCCCTTTTGCTTCGTTTATAAATCTCGACACGTCTTATAGTCAACAGATTTAATTTATTTCCTTGACATGATGAATAATGATTATTATTTTGAGGCTTATAAGTTGACTTTGGTCTCCAAGTCATTAGCGTGGTAAGAGGGAGGTTGACAGTTTCTTACTCTGAGGTTGTGGTTTCAAGACAGATGAAAATTGGTGCGTTTGGAGGATGTGAAAGGATTGTAAATGCGCATGTTTTCTCTCCAGCTCAAGTGTTGAACAAATGCCTGACTGGTTTTGTGTATATTGTTAAAGTGTGCACTTGTAATTTGGTCAGTGTTTCACCTAAGAGATAGTAACAACGCATGACTGTGCAGACATCTCATGAAACAATGGCAAACATCACTAATCTTTATCATTCAAGCTATATCTAGGGTCCACAATATTATAGGCTTTCTTCATAATGCACACAAATCAGATTTGGTTTTTAAATGCAGTCTTTAGGACTGTCTATTCCACACTGTCATTTTGCAAAATTATGAAATCTGATCCAATTGTTCAGACAATATAGTCAATATTCAATGTATCTGTAGAAGTAATGTAAGCGTCAGCATGATGCCAGGAGACTTTCTCACACAGCAACTGAGAGTAGCTGTCAGTGTGGAAAGAGAGGATGGGAAATGGGAAATTTTGCCTGTGCTCATGTCTATCATGACATCTTGCTGCTGTTGTGAGGTGTTTTATGCATTCATGCATATACTGTGTTCAAAACTGCTGACTTCTTCAATAACTCAATTATTCACTACACTGTAAACTTTACATAGATTGCTGTATGAGAAAAGAGTGAGCGAAAAAGAGTGTATTTGGACTAGGGCTGGGCGATATGACGATATTATTGTATATCGACGATGTCTCGTAAGTACCGCGATGTACAATTATCAACAATATCGGGGAAAAAAATGACAAATGATAAACCTAGTAAGTTGCAAAAAATATTTTACATAGCCCCATAGTCACCATTAGACATGGGCCGATTACCGGTTTCAAGGTATACCGCGATTTAAAAATGTCACAGTTTTTAAAACCGCTAATATTTTCCGTTATACCATTCCTGCTGTATGCGCTGTTTTTCATGTCTCCTCAACGACTGAAAGTGTAGCAATCCCTCAGCTTGAGTGCAGTGTAGAGAGTAACACGACCCTCCTGTTGGTGCGAGCGAGCGATCAGTCACGTGTGTGTAGGATGGCCGAACTAAGGAGCTTCCCCTGGAACTTACGCGATCGGCAACTGGCCGTTTTTTGTCTTATTGCAAGCAAATCGTCTCTGTTCCGGACTTGCACAAACTGCGTTGTAGTGCTGGGCGGTATACCGGTTCATACCGAATACCGGTGTTTATTTTTGTTATGATATGAATGTTTAAAATACCGCAATACCGGTGTATGTTGCTTAAACAATGTTCGGAACGCGACACTGTTTGAAAGGGGTCCCTTTTCACTGTTGCATTAACATATATTAAAAGGGGTCGTGTTTAGTCACTATTTAGTTTAGCCTCTTATATACGCAAACACTGGACTGAGCTCTCCTTCTCGCATTCTTACACATTCGAATGTACAAATACACACAGAATTATATCAAAATATCCCATAAATAACAATCGGTTATGTCTTAAGTGAACGTAAAGAGTTAAGAAAGAAAACAAGGGTGTTTTGGATCCGTGCATTGACAGCAGCCGCTGCCGCCAGTCATTAATGTTAATCAAAGAACAAAAGAAAAGAAAATCCCTCACTGATCTTGACTGAATCACTTTTGTAACCTCAGTTTATATTTTATTTGCCTGTTTTTCAGCCCTGACTACTGTAATGGCAACGTGCATCTGTGTATGCGATTAATTTGGAGATGCGTTCCAATATAATTTATCCTTATTTAGGGTATAGGCCTATTCTATTTTGATCTGCAGTTTAATAAAAGTTAAACAGAAAAAAGACAAAAAGTAGCACTGCATGTGTTTCTGAATATTTATTTAAACAGACTGTATAATGATGAAAAACCATAAACATGACATGTATAATTAATATACGCAAATTCCTTCAGCGCACATTTCAGTGCAATATTTTTCAGATTTTTTAAACCGTGTATACAATATAATTATGTTTAATTAAGCTGAGATATAACACTATAAATGATTAATTCATTTAATTCAAACGGATGAAGACATTAGCAGGCTTCTCAGCTCGCCCCTCAACATGCACGGGTTCGGATTTCGGTAGCCCAACATTGAAAATTATATTGTGGGCGTTGTATTTTGATTAATAAAATTACAATTATAAAAATTACAATACAAAAATTAAATTTAAATTACCCTGCTTCTATAATAAACAAAGCAGTTATTTTTATTTAGTTAAAAACGGGCCAAAAGAGACCTCCGAACTAGTAGCTACCAGAAAGAAAAAAAAATCCCTGCATGATTTTAGTCATACATGATAAATATCAAATACGTTATAGCTTGTCTACAAGTTTAAAAACAACGCTGCAATTGTTGTAATTAAGGAAATTAAACTTACCATCATGAAATGTGTCTGCACAGGCGATAATGCCAAAAAGAAAGAGAAACATCAGAAAATAGGCATTTTATTCAAGACATTATTATATGACATCAACACGCATTTATCATTCTTACAATCACCGCCAGAATGTCCAACTTCACCATGATGAAATTAAAATTGGGTTCTATTATTTTTCCTCAACAGTTCTCCTCACAAAACTAAATTAATTTCAAACACAAATTTGATAAGAACAGAGTGGAAATTATTAGCAACACCAAAATAACAGCAAAGCTAATGTTTTCTGTTAGTTTAAGCACATACTAAGAAAAGTAAAACCAAACTTTGTGGCAAAATTAAGACCAAACTGAACATAGTGTGTGTTTATGGTGCATGTCGGCAATGTTGTCTCGGCGGGGGCGGGCCGTGGTGGAGGTGGGGCTTAGGTAGACGATATTATCGGATATCGCGATATTTTTAAAGGCGATTATCGATAAGATATTTTTGACATATCGCCCAGCCCTAATTTGGACACAACACCAGATACTATGTTGCACAATTTGTATAAAACTGTTTACTAAAGAGAGATGAGATTATAAGCCAGATGGTATTTACTGTGTAGGCTGCATTGTTTTGTGTCCAAATAGAATCAGATAAAGTCTTTAGAACAAGCAGATGGACTTCTCTCCAGCCACTGGGTCACCCTGGAGATCAGGCTGTGGTTTGTGGTTGACCAGCATTGAATTAAGTCCGCTTACTTGGCATTGTGTGTTTAAAATATTTGAACCACCTGGAGAGTTCCTTGTCCCCCTTATAAGTGTGCAAAAGTTGTCCTAAAACTGTGTGAGTGCAAAAAAGTGTGAAGACCCTGTGTCTGTGAGCAGAATGGCTGTATCATTACCGCCTCCATTATGATCCCAGCCTTAATGCTGGGATTGGGTCAGTAACAGCCTCATCTCTTGCCCTGATCTGATTCTGAGACATCTGCTGGTCTGGTTCAACAAGCAGAGATTTTGGTTCTCATGCTACCATGGTAACTTTTTATTCCCTTTCAGGTCTTGCTGATTTCAAGTGTTGGATGTCTGAATATTATTCCTAGTAGATGAGATGGAATCAACTAAATTATTGGCTTGATGGTTTCAGGGAGGCTATTGTAGTCTGATATAAGCTAATGCAAGATCACATGGTTCATTAACACCACAAAGCAATTATAAGAACTGTGCAATGCCGGCTGTAAATGACCAAGCAGAATACAATTTTATTCACTTGGAGTTTTTTTTGGGGGGGGTAGTTTAATTTGTTTGGGTCCGATAACAAATGTGTTTTTTTGTTATTCTTTTTTTCTAAGATGCATGATCAATATTTGAATGTGGTGTTGTATCTGTCAGATTTGGACATCTGTGGATGCAGGCTTTCATGAGAAAACACTCTAATTTTGTCCCTGCTAATGTCCAGATAAAGCCAATTTAAATCGTTGCGGCATCTCATTTATTTTCATTCCTGCTCAGATGTTCTCCCACAATGGATATGCAAATCACAGAAAGAAATTCCAGCCTTCCTTTGAACAGACATAATAGAGGCATCACAAACTTTTTGATGGAACTATAGTCTATTTTAAACCCTTAATAGAAATGCATCCATGTCTACTGATAGACAAGCCCTGACAAGAGGCTAACTCTAATAATTACAGTTTTGTGAAAGAGGCAGAAAACAATGAAGGGACAACTGAAGCCAAGTCTGGGCGTTTTAGTGAACAACAACGATATCATTGAAACCAACTGGCAAAGCATTCCCCGCTGACCGGTGCATTTAGCTTCATATGAAGTGATGTATCCTGGGTATTTAAGACCTGCATTGGTAAGAGACACTGCACATTAACTCTCATCCATGTCCTGTGATGAGACCCTCTGTGAAGACATTGCTCATCTTCTTGTGCTATGCTTGTATTCCCACTCTAGGCTGTTTGCATGGGGGCAAAAACAATATAAATTATGCTGCCTCTGAAGGATGGTGCACTCCACACGAGGACCGTGATAGGGTATTGATTCTCACTACATTGCTAAAATTGCCTGTCTGCCTCCCAGCTCCAAACACACATGTGACAGCTCCAATATAGGCTAGGAATGCTCTTTGCAGGGCCCTTACTGGGGTCCCCTCCGTTCCTGAGGTTGCGCTGGGCTATCAAAACATCTATGAGAAAGTGAAACTCACTTGTAAAATATGGTAACTTTTTTTTTTTTTTGCAACAGATTATTAGGATCTGCATAATCCTTTTTTCACACATAAAAGAGAGGAATATAATAATAACAATACATTGTTATTATTATTATAGTTCCTTATTTTACATTTGCATAGTTCATTGAAAATTAAATTGAACAAAATAAGTGCAAAAGTATACTGGGTGTTAATGGGGATATTTTAGCATTCGTAATCTGTTACAATAAGTTGGTGAACCACTCTTTCAGATTTTAATATTTGTATAACTCATTGAATATGGAAAGAATGTGGAACTTTAAATGATGCAGATTTTAAAGAAGGAGAACACGAGGTTTTGCTGGCACTTGTACAGACATAAGACTCAATATCAAGAATGTTAAATTATCAAGGACACCAACGCCAAATAGACTTTATGCATAAAGAACTGTTTCTGTACATATTTAATAAGTGATAATCAGCCTCCGGCCTTCAGGTTGACACTCATTCGCTTTCTTCAGAACCCACAGAAGTGTCTGAGCACGTAGTTATGCAGGCGTTTCAGCCATTGAATGAGAATTTGAATTCACCTGCCTTCTTTTGACATATAGAAATGAAAATCGTGTACCAAATACCTCTATTTGATAGACGGCTTTGCGTGTCAAAAGCTGAGCTTCAGAATGCAGACCTCTTTGATACCTCTCTCTGACCTTTCCAAACATGGCTGGATGGAAGCTCCTCTAGTCATCTTCACAGGAACATCCAGATTGAGTGATTTAAAGCAGTGTAGTAATATGATACACTTGGCCTTTGATTTAAAAGCAGCAAATGCCCAAAGAGATCGATAGAACCCACAAAGGCACATGGGCACCCTTGCGAGGCCCAGTGGAAAGGAGAGGGGGAGGGACCGTTTTGGCGTGAAAATCTCAGCCCCTTAATAAGGATTACTTGAAAGCAGGTCTGACAATATCTGCATCCTGTTCTCCCTTGATAAGCCCCATCATGTTTTTAGGGGATTGAGGCTGTGTGTGGTGATGGTGGTGGATGGGGGAGAGGCATCAAATAGCTTTTAGATTATACGTTTTCATCTTAAATCTATCAGCTTGACCTCAAATGGTGTATAATAACTCCAACTGGATGAAATATCATGTGGAAAACTGGCGTCTGACTGATATTATAGACTGAACAGTGCTTTTAAGAACAATGATGTAATGGTGCGTGTGTCTCCGAGTCGAAGGTGAGCCATCAGTCGCGTCTCTCGAGGTGCTGTGCCATCATTGCTGTTTTCCCCTAGAGTTCTGACCTTCACTAAACTCTCATTCTCTCTAATTTGTTTTCCTATCACCGCACTTGCAATTTTGTGCAATATCCTTTTCCTCACAGCACATATAGTGTCACTTCTTTTATTGATAGACTAGGAATGAACGCAGGAATGTGCATTTCATTGCATCTCTCTCTTTTTCTCTCTATCTTTGTCGCTTTATCTCTTTCATGCTCTCGCTCTCTTTCTCTCTTACTCTCTAAAGACAATATTCGTGGGCACACTTTGTTTGAATCTAATAGTTTTAATCCCTGCGGAACATCCTCTGAATAAATATTTTGGGCAAAGGCAAGGAATTGAACCTGCTATACTATGTGTATCGATCAGCTCTTTAGTGAGTCCCTATAGAATGGGTAATTGTGTCTGTGTGCTTCTCCATTTTAAACTAACTGCATTTCATCTGATGGGGAGAATAATCCATCGAAGAAGAAATAGATTGCAGGCGAAGGTACGTGCCATGGCTGAATGGCAGAAAGCCCATTAATACAATCAGGGAGGCTTGTGCCGTTGTCTGGAAACTAGGTTTGAAAGTAGACTCCTTCCATTTGAAGTTACCAAATATAATTGTGCATATCTTTTGATGACTTGCGTCTCATTTGGAATTTACATATCCCACTGAAGTGTAATTTGTCTTTGATGATTAGCTCATGTTTAATGGGGCTGGAATTGCTTTGTCTCTGCTGCACACTCACATCCTCTCCTGTGCTCCAGTTTCTTTGAGCCGGATCACATTTCAGCTGTCTGTAGTCTTTGACCGTTGAAGCAATGACAGAGCAGTACTGTGAACCTGACCGAAATGAAGCAGTGTAAAGGAAAAAAGACTTCAGACTGAGTTTTTTCCCCCCCTTTCAACCAGTGATAGATGAGAGAGAGTGGAAAGGTCTGTGATTCAGTTGACCCACGCCGGATAAAGCTGAATCTTCAGATTGAGAAGAATTTTTTTTTCTTTTTTATAGATATAATGTACTCTAGAGAAAACAATTTTAGTGGCAAACTAGTACTTCTGAAATGCTTTAATGCTTTTTAGCTTTTCTTCTTTTACACCATGCCCATCATGATACTGAAGTTCATGCTCACCTCATACTCACTGTATCTGCCTTGCTGATGAAAGTCTGCTATGGCCTCGGATGAGGTTTCAAGTTTTAGTTTTAATCTGAAATATAGATTATTTACTTTAGCATGGCTTGGATTTTTGTGGGTTTGATAATTCAATCAGGAGAGGATCAGAACAAATACACAATGACAATGAAAGTGAGATGATGGTGATGAGGGAAAATTATTTTTTCATGTCAATATAAATTTGATAGAGGTGATGCTTCTATCATTGAATCACATGGTTTTTCAAAAGCATCTCATCATTACAATTTACAAGTAGCGATTTTTGTGTCTTACCCATTTGTAACTATTAAGATGGGTAACTTTTGAAATTTCACATGTACCTTGCCCCGTACTATTTGTACTACGAAAAGAAATAATGTTTCAAATTGTGCAGATTGTTTGGGTAGCGATATCTAGAGACCAGAATATCATAGAGACTTTGATTTGGGCCAGTATGAAACCACTTAGCAACTAGAACTGGATGATGTATTGAATATTCATGTTTTTCCCTGTAATATAAATATCGTTTATTCATACAGATAATGCAGTTTTACATTTAACAAGGACTGTGTCATCTGTTAAACAAACCCCTTTTCTCGTGACTTGAGTATGAAAATGTAAGGAGATGTTTTAACAGTGTCTCTGATACAAACTTCAGTAGCATAAACAGTGTTAGGATTGTTATGTTCGGTTGATTTTGTGAAACTGTCCATTTAAATAAAAAAATGATTGAATTAGCAATTTGTTTGCATCATAACTTAATGTTTATTGTTCATGCATTAAAATGTTTTATTAGTTTATTAGTTCATGCAGGATAATATTGCTGTTTTGTTTTTGGTGCATATAAATGAAATGGAGAATTAAATATAAATCTTATTTGCATTTATTGAAAACAGTAGGGGAAACATGCCTTGATCATTTTAATTAGATGTTTATTGTATATAAATTGTATTAAACATTATATAATTAGTTATAATGACTGTAAGGTTAAAATTATGCTTCCTTTGATTGAAAATCAATCACAAACTATAATCTTAACCTTTGAAATATTAAGGTGCAGCATATATTGAATATAATTTAAAGACTGAGAATTATGAAGATGCATTTTATTTAGTTTTTTTTTGCCCAAGTCTTGTAGGAACTACCCAGAAAACCTTGCATAGCAATTCTCAAGTAACCAACCACAACACCCTCACATCATCTTTGACACATTTTGCATGGCCAAGTGTAACTTGAATACTGCAAAAAAATTAAAAATCTAGTTTTGTAATGGGCTCTAAGGTGTTCTGCTAAGTGGTCGACCGATATATCGCCAAGGCCGATATATCGGCCGATATTTGGCATTTTCTAAATATCGGCATTGGCCGATAAGTTTTCCTGTTTGGCCGATGCAGCGCAACAGACTTTTATTTTGACGGCACTGACAGCGGTAGCGCCTGAGCGCACAGTGCTCACATTCTCCCTCTTGTTCGCCGTAGATGCAGCGCAACAGACTTTTATTTTGACGGCACTGACAGCGGTAGCACCTGAGCGCACAGTGCTCACATTCTCCCTCTTGTTCGCCGTTGTCGTTAACAGTTCTGTCTAGAATGCGGACAGGAGGAGAGTTCCGCTTCACTGGAGATGCGCGATTAACAAACTTTAAACTCGTGATTTCAAATTATGCTGCACTTTATGCATTTGCCCACTGCCATATTCATGTCATTTTCACTGTGTGCTGTATGTAAAATGACTAAAGTATAAGTATGTTTATTTAACACATTTACTTTTTAATCCATTTTCAAATGATTTCAAATTTCTTAAACATTAATTAAAATAAATTAAATTATATCGGCTTTATATCGGCCATCGGCCACCCTGCTTTCCAAGATATCGGCATCGGCTGTCAAAAAAACAATATCGGCCGACCACTAGTTCTGCTTGCAGTGTCCTACATTGTTCTGGAGATATTCTTAATACCTTTTATTTGTGTTTGCCCTCAGGGAACATGTACCATCCTTTTCATATCAGTATGCACTTCTCTGAAATAGGTGGTGGGTGCATGTTCTGTTAATTACTGCTGGCATGAAATGTCACCTCGGAGATGTCTTAGTGGTTCATTTGTGCCAGAACACTAAGTGTGTGTTTGTAAGATGTTATAGCACAGCCCTCATTTACAGTTTAATTCACCTAATCTTCTAGTGTAATTTATGACTCGTCACTTCAGTGAAGTGCTAAGTTTTTAAATATTTTACTCACATTTTCTGCTCTCTTTACTGGGAGTCTTCATTTATTAAAAGCACAGGCAACTATGAAAAAGAATGACAAGGAGTTTGTTGTCCTACCGAAGCTTCTCTTAGACTATTCTGAGGGATAAAAACAGAATGCACAGTGCACTTTAGGGATAAGAGAAGTGCACTTGATCCTGTGGTTTATACTGCTGTTTGAGTTTTTAAGTGGAAACGGAATCGCTTTGAGTTATTTTCTGGTTCATTCACTGATTTATTATTATATTTATTTCCACAGACACATCTATGCTGCTGCCATGTTTTCCGGTTTATGTTGACCTTGACCCCTGACCTCCTGCATACTCTTGGTAACCATATCATTTTTATTTTAATGCACCTTTATGTTTCTTTCATCATTTTTCCATTTTTCTCTTTATAGATCCCATGTAATGCTACTTACACTGTGCATGCACTGGAAGTAACCAATGATGTGTTGCTCCAAAATGTCTTGATGCTGTCTACACTGGAATCACCGAAGCTTCATCTCAGAATGCTCACTTAACACGGACCAATCAGCTGAAAGCTCAAGGCTACACTGTGTATCACCCAACTACCTCACAAAACGATACACATCGCAGTGCATCGCGATATCATAATTGGATCACGATTGAAACTGTGGCAAACGTGTGAGAGAGAGACTTGGCGTGTCAAGGAGAGAGAGAGTGATTCTACAGTATCACTTTCAATCTCTTCAGCGGTTCGCCTTACTGTTGTCCATTAGGCGCCTCATAGAAGTGTCTGACTGCACAGATTTTCAGTTTCAGCATGCTTTTTAGTAGAGGTCGACCGATAGTGGATTTTGCTGATACCGATAGCTAGGTTGGACCACACTGGCCAATACCGATTAATTAACCGATAGTTTTAAAATTGATACTGAACAAAAACTAAAATAGTGCTTTATTAACAAAAACCGTACTGAACCACTAGTAGTAGTAAAAAAATAATAATACGATTAATCGGCAAAACCGATACATCGGTCAACCTCTACTTTTTAGTCTACCTCCTTGTTCAGTAATTGACCTGTAGAGAATGATACGAAAAAAAGCACATAATTTAAAAATATCTATATGATGCAATATTTTAATTGTTAAAATCAATTGTGATATACACTCACTGGCCACTTTATTAGGTACACCTTGCTAGTACTGGGTTGGACCCCCTTTTGCCTTCAGAACTGCCTTAATTCTTCATGGCATAGATTCAACAAGATGTTGGAAACATTCCTCAGAGATTTTAGTCCATATTGACATGATCGCATCACGCAGTTGCTGCAGATTTGTCGGCTGCACATCCATGATGCGAATCTCCCGTTCCACCACATCCCAAAGGTGCTCTATTGGATTGAGATCTGGTGATGGTGAACTGTGGGTACACTGTGGTCATAAAGGTATGGACATGGTCAGTAACAATACTCAGGTATGCTTTGGCATTTAAACAGTGCTCAGTTGGTACTAATAAGCCCAAAGTGTGCCAAGAAAATATCCCCAGCAGCCGCGAATCTCCCGTTCCACCACATCTCAAAGGTGCTCTATTGGATTGAGATCTAGTGACTGTGGAGGCCATTTGAGTAAAGTGAACTCATTGTCATGTTCAAGAAACCAGTCTGAGATGATTTGAGCTTTGTGACATGGTGCATTATCCTGCTGGAAGTAGCCATCAGAAGATGGGTACACTGTAGTCATAAAGGGATGGACATGGTCAGCAACAATACTCAGGTAGGCTGTGGCGTTTAAACGATGCTCAATTGGTACTAAGGGGCCCAAAGTGTGC
Source organism: Sinocyclocheilus anshuiensis (assembly GCF_001515605.1). Lineage (NCBI taxonomy): Eukaryota > Metazoa > Chordata > Actinopteri > Cypriniformes > Cyprinidae > Sinocyclocheilus > Sinocyclocheilus anshuiensis. Next base: position 451,396 of record NW_015548336.1, read on the forward strand.
CAAGAAAATATCCCCCACACCATTACACTACCACCACCAGCCTGAACCGTTGCGACAAGGCAGGATGGATCCATGCTTTCATCTTCTTTACGCCAAATTCTGACCCTACCATCTGAATGTCGCAGCAGAAATCGAGACTCATCAGACTTTTCCAAACTTCTATTGTCCAATTTTGGTGAGCCTGTGCGAATTGTAGCCTCCGTTTCCTGTTCTTAGCTGACAGGAGCGGCACCCGGTGTGGTCTTCTGCTGCTGTAGCCCATCTGCTTCAGGGTTCGACGTGTTGTGCGTTCAGAGATGGTATTCTGCATACCTTGGTTGTAACGAGTGGTTATTTGAGTTACTGTTGCCTTTCTATCATCTCTAACCAGTCTGCCCATTCTCCTCTGACCTCTGACATCAACAAGGCATTTTCGTCCACACAACTGCCACTCACTGGATATTTTCTCTTTTTCGGACCATTCTCTGTAAACCCTAGAGATGGTTGTGTGTGAAAATCCCAGTAGATCAGCAGTTTTTTAAATACTCAGACCAGCCCGTCTGGCACCAACAACCATTCCACGTTCAAAGTCACTTAAATCCCCTTTCTTCCCCATTCTGATGCTCGGTTTGAACTTCAGCAAGTCGTCTTCACCACATCTAGATGCCTAAATGCATTGAGTTGCTGCCATGTGATTGGCTGATTAGCAATTTGTGTTACCAAGCAATTGAACAGGTGTACCTAATAAAGTGGCCGGTGAGTGTACACTACAGTTCAAAAGTTTGGGGTCTGCAAAATTTATTTGGAATGTTTTTGAAAGAAGGCTGCATTAATTAGATCAAAAAGTAGTAAAAACAGTATTATTGTGAAATATTATTCAATTTAAAATAACTGTTTTCTGTTTTAATTAAAAAATTAAAAAATGTACTTTATTCCTGTGATGGCATAGCTGAACTCCAGTCTTCAGTGTCACATGATCCTTCAGAAATCATTCTAATATGCTAATTTGGTGCTCAAGAAAGATTTATTATTATTGTCAATGTTGAGAACAGCTTAATATTTTTCTGGAAACTATGATACAGCCTTTTCTGGATTCTTTGATGAATAAAAAGTTCAGAAGAGCAGTATTTATTTAAAATAGATTTTGTTTTGTAACAATGTAAAAGTCACTTTGATTAATGCATTCTTGCTGAATAACATTATTAATTTCTTACCTTACTCACTTTAAAAAAACCTTACTCACCCAAAATTTTTGAATGGTAGTGTATGAATATTATTGAACTAAAATTTGAAAATTAATTTTTTACATTTGACAGATTTTCTGTGTGAATCCATATAAAATGGGCTAATTTGTTTACATTGTTAGCTTGCTGGCTGTTCAAAAAAAAAAAAATCAGCATGTAAGAAATATAAACCGTTCATCCATCAACTGATGTTTCCAGTGCTGAGATCTTCATTGTATTGATAAAAATAATTTAGTTTTGCACCATCACATTTGCTTCCAGTGTATGCACAATCAGCATTACATGAGTACCTGTATGTTATTTAAACCTCATTTCTTCTGTTACTAAATTGCCAATTATGTTTTCCATTTTTTTATTGGATTCATATTGTTTGATGACACACATGCTCATGTACATACTTTCCTTACAATGATCCATGATGTATCCTTTCTCTACTGTTTTGTTTTTCCTATGTGTGTTTCTTTGAGCTCTCAATATGTGTGTGTGTGTTTATGTGAGGTGTGTCTCTCTCTAACTCTCCAGTCTTCCACAACAGGCAGTGCCTAAATCTATAAGTTGACATAAATAGAAGCCTGGATAATTCATTTATAGCTGCTTGAGCACAATCAGTAGCCAGTAATTACACCGTTACATGGCTCATATCAACAACTCTTGTAGTAATTCTGTAATTCAAATTTGATGTATGGATAACTCCCTCCAGACAAAGCCTGAGGCTTCGATTGTATGTTTGCATCGCATATACACAGTCTGAGAGTGTGTGAGGGCCCAGTTTAGACATGAGGCAAGTTGGCAGCCTGAGTGAGAGGCCAGTTTGAAAAAACGAGAGAGAAACATCACCTCCTCCCCCGTCCTGTACGGCAGTCAGTGGTCCAAGTGTGTCGACAGATGCCCTCCAGGGTGCACTAACAAGTGCCCATCAAGCTGACCCTGAGTGTGTTCCTCTATCTCTGTCTGCCTGTCTGCCTGCCTTGATGAACCGGGTCCTCTTGCATGTAGTGGCTGCTGCCCGTTCCCGCAGCCGACGCGTGAGTTTGAAGGTTGCCACCCTGTGCTATAGAATTGCTTGTCTAAGCAAAGAAAACGTCACCTCTCGTCAGCGCACTGTAATAGATAACAGACAGGGACGTGCACGGCAACACTATAAGCACTGTAATGCAAGCTTTATTTATTCCTGTTTTTATCTCTTCTGCCCTCTTTCAAAAACGAGAGAGAAACATCACCTCCTCCCCCGTCCTGTACGGCAGTCAGTGGTCCAAGTGTGTCGACAGTAAGATGGCACCAATTAGCTCCTTCTCTGCCATCTTCGGATTGGACATGAACTGCAGCCAAAGTGGGGGCTGTATTAAAAATAATGCCCTATATAAGATCCAGTCTGCCCCGTGTCTGTGCGTCAAGGTGGTGCGTGCAGAGCAGCTTTTAAAATCTAATTTATTTCTGCTGTGCAGATGACACTTGTGCACAAAGGTCATCCGCTTTGTTTTTACGCTCAGGGGGGAACATCCCCAGAATTTATTTGAGAGATGGGGCCGGACCAACGCAAGCGTAGAAGAAAGCAAAGATGAAGAAAGGGAGTGGGTTATGGGAGAGCAGATTATGTGATGGTCCACAGAGGCTCGGAATACAAATAAGTGCAGAAAGAGGAGATTCGGGATGAGGGGAGATGTTACCCTGTGGCCATGCCTCAGGGCCAGATAAGCCGAATGATTCCCTGCATGGTACGTCATGGATGGCCAACAGGAGACCTAATGTCTGTCAGTGTGTCGATTATTATTATTTTTTTTTTGTTAGAGCATTGGTGTTCGCATATGACAAAGAGACCACTTTCTATTTGTAATGAAAGTTCTTTCATGAATTGTGCATGAAGCTTTTTCTTATGGGTGGTGCTGTAATCTCTTTGTTTGAAAGCATGCGCTCTTCACATTCATCTCTGAAGTTTCACAGCATTACATTTGAGCAATATTGTTCTTTTGGGCCCATCAGCAGGTATACTACTTTGAACCACATGGCTGTTCACATCCTAAACGCCAGTCCTAGCGTTGACTGGCTTGCAGGGCCTTTTCCCTCGCTGGCCCACTTTGTTAGCTTCGGTGTTGTATTTCAAGGCCTGATTAGATGTCACTCAATTAAAAGCACATTTGGGCTAGGAGAGAGTGTTGCCATGGCTGCTATGTGGAAGGTGGAGAGCCCCATGGTGCTTACCCAGAGTGCTCTAATTAAAACCGCTCACAGTGCCTGGAGAGTAACTGTGCCGCACTGCACAGCGCAGCCAGAGAAGTTTCACACCAAATCAATGACAGCCACAGACGCCTCTCAGATGAAATTAAAAAGGATATGCATTGCGAAGGAGGGAAAAGAGAAACAGAGGAGTCACAAAGGACTCCTCCTGATTTGAAGCTAGCTTTGAGACAGGCTAGGATTAATACAGCTCTCCTAATATGCCGCAGATTGGTGCTCCCCTGGTGGCACAGATCAGGTAAGGCCCAGTGAAGCACACATCACTTTCTAAATGCTTCATTATTTTACTCTCTGAATCCCCAGTCTAGCATTGATTTAATAAGCTCAAATATATATGGCTTTTTGAATGAATCATGCATTTTATATTGAAGCATCTTTGTCACTGTTTCTCTCTCCGAGTTTCATTTAAATACATTTGCCCACTGGAAAACAATAGGCCGCATATTAGTGATTAATATACTGTTTGATAGACTTTCTACATTAATTTCTGTCATGAACCCCCAATGTAAATCTTGGAACAACCTGTTTTTGCTTTCAACAGATCCTTTGGTATTAATATGCCAAATTAAATGCTGCCATGCTGCACAAACAAGTGCATGTTTCCAGTCGTTCCACGCTTGTAATGCAATTTATGAGTCTCTACCCATTTAATAAAAAACTAGATGAACTACCTCCCTCGATAGCCCTATTGAACCAAATTTCTGTTTACTTTATTGCTGTCTTTTAATATGACTTCGGCTTGTGGGAGGGGTTGCACCTGTAGCATAAGAGAAATGACTTACTCTCCTTTTTCTGGTTTTTACACTCTGTGCTGCTTACTAAATGGCACAGTGTTGTCACATTGACCTATGGATTGATGGATGGTTTGGGATACCTCAAACTGTGAAATGCAGAACGCAGCTGAGTAGAAATGGGCTTTATGGGTCATGTTTGCCTTTCAGCATGAACAGATATGTGAGCGCTTAATCACAGGGAGGGAAACCGGAAAGACGTCTGAATCGCTGTTCTGCTTCACTCGGCCCGCTGATGCCACATTTGAGTGCCACATTCACACTTGAATAATGCAGAGATGATAAATGGTAAGGCATTGTGACCTTTTAAACCTTGTAGGGAAATGCCTCGATGCCCTTCTTGTCCCACTGTGAAAGAAACACAAGCTCCAATACTAAGGATCTCAGGGTGTGGTGTAGTTCGGTCGCCGTGATTTTGCCACGTAAGACATGTTCCTGGATCAACATCTTTTGTTGATCCTGGATCAACATAACTGTCGAAAAATATAGACTTAACCCAATCCCTACCCCTAAACCTAACCCTACCCATAATTTATTCCTAAAACAGTGTGAAATGATAGCTGATTAACAAGGGTGTGGAAGCACCTAACCCTGATTGTAAACCTAAAACAGATATTTCCTGAAAAGTTATCCCTCAATTCTGATTGGTTGATAGGAATGTTGTTCCAGGATCAACAAGGATGTTGATCCAGGAACATGTTGTACTTGGTCAAATCACGGTCACCCTAGATACAAGCACACACAAGCCCAAAGACCAGGGGCCCGTTCTTTGTATGTCGCTTATTACATCCGAGATTAAATGTCACAGCCAAGATGATATCATCGTGCTAATCAGAATCTGGCTAATTCGGTTCTTCGAACGCACCTGTTGTTGATGATTAGTATGGCTGGATTGAGTGTAGTTCAGCCACCAGGTCTAATCAGAGCAGTGGACACTTTCTGGTTATTATTATTGTTATTATTTTAGTATAAATGTCCATTTTTCTTTGGACATTTTTTTTTAGATTTAGTTTTTTTGTGTTGGAGAAGCCTGGGATCATCCGCATAAGCAGTGCACAGCTCAGGCATCTCTAATCTGGATGAAAATGAAATGAAGTAATTAGTGTTGCCAGTGTTAGTTGTACCTCCCTAGTGGCACTACATTGATTTCTTGTTGGCCCTCAATTCTCTAACCAGAAAGAATATCCAAATGCTCACAGTTTGGCTTTAGTTGTTGTTACTGACTAACTTGCTAACTAAGAGACTCTTCTGCATGTTGCTCTTTTGCTTTTTAGTTGTCTTGTTCTATTTTTGTTTTAGTTATATTACTTTGCACCAACTGGTATTTACAAAGGTCTAACGCTATTGTATTTGGTGGTATTTTCATGTGTAATTTAGTTGGTTTGTAAATATTGTATGATTGTATGTTTTTGATACATAAATATTAAATTTAGTTTGTGGTACATGAAGTGTCTTGCTTTGTGTAAATTAAATTTAAAACTAGTTTGTTTTGCAGTCACAATTGGTTTTAGTTTACTCTGCTTTTCTCAGTTATAGTAACTTTTATTTTGAGGTAGTTTTTGAGAATATTCAGCAGCAATGTGAACTCGTGATTTACTAATGTGTGTAGAAAAATGTGTTTTATTTATGTAGCCTGGGATAAACCATCAGTTACTGTTTATCCAATAAAGTCTCTTTGTTTCTTTGCCTGAGGTTTAGGATCCCTGCAATATATTTTAGCGGAGGCACCTGGTGTAGCTATCAGCCATATTGTATGCAAAACAGTCAGGTATTATTGCATTATGAATTCATTCCAAATGTCAGTTAGTGACTGGGCTTATAGAGGTCTTGTAGAAAGTCACATTTCTATAATATATCCTTGCATTGCACATAGTGTACTGAGACTGATCTCCCAGCATGCATTTTTGACATGAATTCTTCTTGCTCTCCAAATATAGTCCATCCATCTCCTTGCTCTTGTTCACACCAGCTAAATAATGGAGTTTCTGAATGGCTGATGATGTTTTGGAGTGATATGCTCAGCTGGGCCACCTGTCTGTGCACGAGAGGCCCTCGAGGACCAGCGAGTCTAGCCAAATAAATGGCAGCCTAAAGCGAACAGCGTGGGTTAAAATAGAAAAGAGAGAAGAGCCAGCAGTTCTGCTCAGTGCAGTCGGATCAATATGAAACCTCATTACGGGAGTGTTCCAAATAAATGGTAGCCTAAAGCGAACAGCGTGGGTTAAAATAGAAAAGAGAGAAGAGCCAGCAGTTCTGCTCAGTGCAGTCGGATCAATATGAAACCTCATTACGGGAGTGTCATAGAACATTTGTGCACTTTCTGCTCCATCTAGCAGCAATTTTGCTGGATAAGCACCGCTCTCATTTGCCCATTTTAAGCATTTCGTTAAAGAACAACCCACAAACACGAACATATCACTTTCAGCCTCAGGGCCCTGGCAAGGGGAGTATCCCCCCACTTCTGCAGTTGCCCCCCCCCCCATGTCGTTAGTCATGGAATCTCCGATATCAGCCCAGGCCCGGTTGTACAGGGGTACTAGATAGGGATGCGCCGATCCGATATTCATATCGGGTATCGGCTCCGATAGTGCCATTTTTCTCGGATCGGGTATCGGTCAGAGAGGGCCGATCCAAATCCGAGATTTTTTTTTATTTTTTCGATTGTGCGAATTATTCTGTGTTACTTCTGAAGCCATACGATAGCTTAATGTGAGCTACATATGAATATTTAAGTCCTTACATTAAAGTTCACACAAACTCTTTTCTCCGCTGTGGCTGTCAGTCATTCGTTCAGCCTTTAAAGTTTAAACCCTGGTCGCGTTCGGTTACAGCAGTCAGCTCGGTAAAGCTCTCTCCAAGATCATTCTGTGTTCCCATTATACTTGATTTGTAAATACATGTCTATGATTTTGCAAAAAGGACTTTATCTTCTTGCCGGAGTTTAATGTTGTTTTGTTACTTGCTACCGGATGTCTGTGAGAACAAAACACGGGCGTAGAAAAGACTATAAATTGTTTTTAACGTGCACAGTAACTGAAATTTAAAACTGTTAAAAGAAAGGCTCAA
>NW_015548336.1:458755-476901 GCF_001515605.1 Sinocyclocheilus anshuiensis
TTTAAATGAGGGAAAAAAACTTCACTGGTATCGGATCGGAATCGGTATCGGCCAATACCGAACCCTAGGTATCGGAATCTGTATCGGAGGCAAAAAAGGCGGATCGGAGCATCCCTAGTACTAGACGGCGCTAAATACCCTCAAACAAAAGCACAAGCAATTAAAGATCTGCCAAACTATCCAATGTGTTTTTGCGGCATTGAGCAATGTAGCCAATCACAGACAATCCATTCAGAATTTGAATGAAACTTTCGTTTTTTGGACACATACATGCTGCAAAGTTTCGGGAATGATGCTGGAATCTTTTCTCGAAATATCAGTGATAAGCAATGGATGGGACAAAAACGCCTGTGATTTATTCAGGAAGCGGTCCTGGCCAAACTTCTACAGACAGCGCGTGTCCTGAGTGAGATCCAGTTCACGGACTAAAAGCGTAAACTTTATTGAGATCGGGACATATCAACCAGTAATTTCATTTCCAGTAACGAACTGTAGAAAGTTCAGAAATGAATGGTATGCGATTTATGACAGAATAGTCCCAAAACGGATCGTTAATTTTTTTCCTCACGTGTCTCACCACAATGATTCAAAGCGGACACATTTCAAGTGACATGGGAAAAAGACACGGAAAACTTAAATGAACATTAGAAAAGCAGCGCGCACATTTCTGGTTAAAAATGAAAGGCCATCAACTGACACTTAAAACGGGAAGCATCGCCATTGAAATCAGCAGCAAGAAAAGCTCCACAGTTTAGTAAACGCAGGCAACCTCTTTAAGTTATTCTTTACTGCGCTGTATTGACACAATGCGTTGCAGTATGGTAGCACATTATTTTGATGTATACATCCGATTTTTGCTATTTTTTTTCTTGCCCCCCTCGACTCGAGAGTCAAATGTGGCCCATGCAATTGCTCTCTTTCTTTTCTTTCTTTCTTTCTTTCTTTCTTTCTTCCTTTTGAATTTGTGCAACCTTTTCCAATTCTTTTTTCCTTCCTTTTTCTAAAAGCATGTGTGCTAAAGGCCAGACCACAACATGGCTTTGACTTTTTTATTTTAATCCAAAAGTTTACATTTTCTGATTACTGTATTGAAAGTTTGAAATTTAACAAATCGATAATAATTAGACATTTCGATTAGAGAAATTTTTTTTTTTTTTCGCATTATTGGCACTCCACAGACAGAGCGCTCAGACATGCAAAAGTGGGAGGCTTTTTTATGCCAGTGTTACGTGCAGTCTGCACACCACTTTGCTCAAAGTACTTGAATAATACATGATCTGATTATAGCCAAACGAGCAAAAAATCCAGAAAGGTCAGTAAGACTCGCAGATGTGATTACGGATTGAAAATCGGCCAACACCTCACTAATGAAACCACAAACAAATACCCCTTTCAATTCGCCCATTGGCCTGCATATTAATCATGGAGCAGAGTGTCAGGAAGAGGCTGTCTGGTCAAACCCCTATCCCCCTATGAACAGTTTTGTTATCCTTGTGTTGCTCAGAAATGGCTTGATATCAAATTGGAATGACAAATGAAATGTTGGCTTGCAATGAAGGTTGAGTGGTTGGCTGGTGATGATGAGGCTTCTTTGAGGCTTGGTCAAGGAGAAGACCACTGTTTGTGTATGTGTGAGATGGTCTCCAGTCTGTCAGCAGGCTTTATCATGTTTTTTAGCCTCCGGCAGTACGTCACAGGCTGCTTGGATGAACAGAAACAGACACTGATAATCTGAAATTTGGGACTTGTATACGAATATGTGTGAAGCTTGATGAAAGCAACGATCAGTGGTTTTGCTGTGATGTGTCACTGATAACATTTCATATCTCAAATGATTTCTGCCTTCCATTAGAATCGCTTTTACTTAATAATGAAACATCTTTGAGACTTTTGAGACCTGCCCTTCACCACTGCTTACAGGAGTGTGAGCTTGGCAAAAGGATTGATTGGCTGGGCTGTGAAGGAATCATATCGCATGGTATGTGTTTTTCTCCCTCCTCTGGCTTCAGCGCACTTGACAGCCAGCCATCAGGGAGAGTGTTTTACAGATCCCAAAGAGCCCACAGACTAACTGCACATGACCTCCAGCATTGAATGATGAATGGCAAAAGAAGCTCCTCTCATCCATCGTGGCCTCAACCTCTCCACCGCTTGCTCTCATTCCGTCTGAAATGCCATGAAAGGGCCCACTGGAGACTTCAGCATACGGGCAGCTTGGAATAACTCTGACACTGGCCGTTTCATCTGCTTTTGCGTGTGCGGTTTACTGATATGAACGAATCTCAATACATTTTAAATCACAGGCCCTGAATGCAGACATTGGCAACAAAGATGGTGTTTCCAAGAACAAATCTTCGATAAAACACAGCTCAGCAGCTATGCTTAGCCCTACTGTGGGCGTCTCTGGGGCCAAACTCTGTATGTATGTACATAGCTGGGCTTGAAGAAAGGAAAATGCAGCGAAAAACCAAGAGTAGAGCATATGTATGTTGAACAACTCAGCCAGTGCTACCCATGAATAAAAACGGAGCAGGAAACAAATGGCACCCAAAATGAAGAAATCACCTTTCTTATTGATAAATGGTGAAATGTACCATGTTTACGCTTCTCCTTACTGATGCTGGACTGCTGCATATTCACCCTAAAAGGCAGCCTGGTTGGCTGTAGAAACCATTGTGAATGTGGCCTTCACAGTTAATCATAACGCCTGCACTCTCAGCACTGATTGTATTGCTGGCTCCAGGGATCTGCCATAATTGGATCCTTGTAAGTGGGCTGGAGAAGCTAAACAACCAGATTGCTGTTTGTTTATACCTTTCATATATTAGTAACGTGCCGAGACTTCTCGAGCAGACTGGGACTTGTTTTGTTACTCGCCAGGCCTAATTAGTAATTTATTCTTAACATATGCCTGGATTGTGGCCCTTTCCAGCTATTCATGATTAACTCAACTTTAATTAGAGTTACTTGTTCATGTTCAGCTCCGCCCAGACATGCAGTTGATGGAAGAAACCAGGAACTTGTCCAATAAATACAGGCTAATAAAGGTGCCCTTGGTGCAACTTTTCCCGGCAGGTCTGTCAGGATGTGTATCACACCTAGGGGCTGAAATTCACATAGTGAATTTCACACATCTCTGTGTTGTCTTCCACGTCACAGACAGATATCCCTGCGAGCACAGGATTAATGTCACAGGAATTAAACTCAAACATACTGATCTCTCACCATGTACTGCATTGCCCTCCTAAGATATTCAAATGGGTGTGCATTAATTTCAGATTAATATCCTCTCTGTATTGGTAATTATCTGATATCTCTTTGGAAGTTTCATGTCACCTTGGGGAACAGGAAATGTTCTCGTCAACTGTACGTGTGCAGCCCCGAGTCAAGTTACATCTGTGGAACTTCCCAAAGCTTATCTAAGTGTTTCCCATTCCAAACCTCTCCATTCCAAAAAGTGGTAATTAAAAATAGATTGCTTCCCATTTAACACCCTGATGGACTTCACAGGGGCCACAGTTGGAAAGGGGGGCATTATTCATGTGGCCTGCAGTGTCCCACAGATAAAGCTCATTTTCTCTAGCAGTAGGATAGAGAGAGCTGGAAAACAGGACAATTTTCCTTTGGCCTCGGGCCCCACAGGGTGGCTGTCGTTTCCTTTAAGGTCACTTGGAAAAATGGTATTTTGGTACTGTTCAACTGTTTGTCGATCCAGGTGGAAATGACAGCCCCCTGCTATTTCGCTCTGTTCCATGCTCTCTCACTTTTTTTTGTTTGAAATTATTGTTCTCCATATTTCTTTTCCAAAATCTAGTGAGCTGCATCTGTAGGTGGGTCCCGACGCAATAGCACTTTCAAAAGGTAACTTAATTATACTGCCTCCTTAGATACCTTCTTTTGCCCAAATGTAAAAAAAAAATACCCAGAATGCACTGCAATGAACTGAAATTTGTAGATTTTTTTTCATGTTCATTCAATCTGAAAAACTATAATACAATATAAATTTGAAAAAGTGAATTAAAAACAAAATAGGCATACTATTTTACCATTTTTTAACAAGTATATTTAAGCATTGCTCCAATTCCGAAAACATGCAGCACTTTGTGCTGGACAGGTTCGTTAGCAAAACAATATGCTGACACTAAACTCTATTGGAATCAATTACTAGAATCAAGTTCCTGTGTTTCTTAGGATGCAGCCTTAGTAAGCTGCCACACTGCCTACATAGTCGGTTTCCTTCTGTTTTAAAATAAATAATTTCTCAGCAGAGTGTTTGTTTAATTTCTGTTCCAACTTTAGGCTGTTAGAGTTAACCTGTATTAGTACATAGCTGCATCATGGCTCTAGAGAAGGTAATAGCATTTCTTCATGAGGGGCTCTTGCATGCAGACGAGTGTACTGAAGGAAGCTGTGAGCCTCTGCGCTCTGTGTGGGGGGTGTAGGCTGTCTTCACACCTAACTCTGCTAGTGCAAAATCGAGACAAGCTGCCTTGCTAGCACCTGCCAACCTCAGATGTCTAATCACTTCTCACTATTAAAATTTGTGAAGTTCAATTACGCATGCAACTAATTGACAAATGAAACGGTTGCTTGCAATCGTTTTGACAATTGGAGACATTGATTTAGTGGTAGAGCTTTGGCTCTTTTTCCATTGATTCAGAGCAGGAGTATAAATCACCCAGCAGTTCTCACCTTTAACCTCACAAATACTAATATTTAAACCAACCTTCAGGTAGATATGTGGTTATGGGCAATTATAGTCATGTCGAAAGAGCATTCAGTATCCAAGTTTGTGTGTTTTTGTGAGTGTAAACCCAATTATGGAGATTGAAAATGGCTATAGGGAGGACATCTTGTAAGGTGTGTATGTTTCAGGCAGGAGCAGTGTAGAGCCTCACCTTGTTTATCATTGTAATTATTCTGTCTTTGAACTCAGTATGAAGGAACCCTAGAAAACGCATGAGCCCTGGGACTGATTTATATGTTTATAACTGATTTAGGATGTTTATATGCAACAGCCAGAGACAGAACTAATGCGCTCTTCAGCTTCCAACTGAATTCAGCCGAGATGAACTTGGTAGAGAGCTGCCTTTTTTCCACTTTAAATCCCTCCTCCTCGTCTTTTGACTTCCTCTCGCGTGGCTTTGAAGCACTAAATGGATGCAGTTGGATGGAGATACGGAGCGGAATCACTAATTTTTATCTCCCAGATGGGGCAGGCTGGCATCAGCCAGGGCTTTCCTAGCTTTATGGCCTTTTCCCTTACTTTTGTTTTCCACACACGTTCTACTTTTTTTTCTTTCTTTTTTTTTTTTATGTACCCTGTATTTTCTGTGCCATGCCTTGCTGTTTAATATGCATGATATATTTTATTCCCATATTTATGCCCCTTCTACACTGGACAGGCTCTTTCCAGGGGCTGGCCCACTTCTCCCAGGAAGAAACAACAAGAATGAAATGGCAAGTTCATTTATTTGTTACACTCTTCAGCGGAAAAGTAGGGTGTCCCACACATTCATCCTCATCCTCAACCCCTAGATTACAGGTAACTGAATAGCACTTTTACTATTTTACCTCTGTGAACAACAGGATCAACTAGCCTGATAGAACATTTGTTGTTTTATTGTCCACTTTGTGCAGTTTCATGTGGATCTTGGAAACACCTGGGTGTTGTCAACCCTGTTATTTTTCCCAAGCTGTACACTCGCTCCAAATGCTCATTGTACAGAGACTGCGATGTGACCATGACCTTGGGGAAGAGGAGGGCATATACACACCAATATAATACAGAAAAACCGATAAGCAGATTTCTGGGGAGAGCACAAGCTGTAGCAATGCTGCTAATGGGTGCTTTGTATGTTTGTGGACAAAAATGAGCACTTTGCAATGAATAGTTAAAGAAGGGCACTTTCAGGTGAGTCTCTGAATGCGGAAAGTTCAGTTGACTCTCTAACAAGCTGTGCCTTTTCATTTACATTCCCTCCTTTTCCGTTTGCCTCAGGAAATTTCTAATAAAAGTTGGAATATCTCCAGCAAAATGCACACATTACCCAGCATGCGAACAAATTGAACTGAACGATCACCTGCTTTTTATATACAGCTCGCATCTCACTCGCTACTGTGTGCGCTGAAAATCTGTAGAGGGGGAGGGCATGATGCTTTCTATTGGGGGATCCAGAAGAATCCCAGCATGTGATATAGATATTTGCAGAGCAGATGCCGGCGTGCAGCGTCGTCTTATCTGTAATTGCTTCACCATTATGGCAGGATGAGTGATAGAGCCGGTGGCAGCATCATCAGTGTCCTGACTCACTGTCAGAGAAAGAAGGCAACCCAGTTTAAACCACCCCCATCTGAAAGAGCATGCAGAATTTATAATACAGATATCAATGTGTGATTCCTGATTTTTGCGCTTACCTCATTTACAGGTGTTTGAGATCTTTCGTATTGTGAAGGCAGAGCATCCCACAACGTCAGAGTTTATAATAGTGACCCCTGAGGGCTCTGGTTTTAGATGTTCAACTTTTTCAGTTGTCTAATTTCATCAGTCTGTCTTAGATTTTACAATCAGGAAGCTGTTTCAACAGCGCAATATTGTCAGATATTGAATTCTGCAAGGCACAATGTTGCCATTGTGGCAGTATAGCTCATCCATGCTCAACTTTGTCAATTTTAGAGATGTTTATTGGCAGATAGTGCTCTTTAAAAAGGCCTGGGAGTAATTCCTAGCTATCAGTATCCAGAGGGAATAATAGATAAGAGAGAATGAGAGCAGCCTGGGTGACAGAGGCAGTGAAAACAGTGATGATGAGATACGGTGTTGGCTAAAAGATGCTGAGTGAGAGGGAGTCTGTGGCATGACCTGCTACTGAAATGGATTCGATAACACCCAACTTGCAGGAGTACCATAATAGCGATAATCACAAAAAGTGGTAAGAAAATGTTCTGCATGTTGTCTTCCTTTAATGATGTAAAGGACTCATTTTTCATGAGATTACTGATTTGGGATTACTGAAAATGTAATTTAAATGATTATTATTATTTTTTTTATTATTGCTGTTAAAATTATTTTGAATTTTATAGAACAATATGCACTACTGTTAAAGTTTGCGGGCAGTAAAATGCCCTACGCTCCACATGCTTACTGAAAGACACGGCTAGAAACATTCGACTATCCATGTTTCACAGTACCTTCCGATTTTATCCCAGAGCAATTAATATCATAAATGAGGGCAGCAGTGCCAGCACTAGAAAACATGTTCTCACACCACGGAGCGACTAATTCTCTGACCCCAGTTCAGTCGCACAAGTCTCGTTTCACCACCAGGATAAGTAGCTGCAGCGTGCTCTCGTGGACTCATCAGCAGAGCTTAAAGAATTAAACAAAGGAGATGAGAAACGGCCTGTTAATTTAGGTGAAGTCGGCACATCAGGGAATGGACGCTTTGTATTTAGGTAATGTGTTTGCTTCGTTCTGCATTTGAATGTAAAAGCTTTTTGCTAATACATTTATTTACTGCTTTCCTTTTTTGTGCCATATTGGCTTTTCTTTCTTTTGTTTTGTCTAATTTTCATTGTTGTGGTGCAAACAAGAAAGTTGTGGAAATTCAATTACAGTGGTCTTTAGAGATTATTTGCACAAAGATGTATCAGCTCCATCTCCCATACCGCCTGCCTGTGTCTCCCTCACGCAAGGCCTGAAACGTCTCATTTATTTTAGCTCAGCACTGCTGCATGCTAGTCATTGCAGGCTTCCTGAAAGACAGCAGTGGCAATGAATTGACTTTGCCCACAATATCACACAAAGGGCCAATTATTGCACTTTCCATGTTATACGTTATGTTTAGCAGTAATATTCCAATTAAGAGATATTTGAAAGCGTATTTAAGGAAGTGTTTCAATGGACCTCCCTCCCCTTCAGTTTACCCTTCACATGTCAATAGTTTTCAGCACAGCCAGCTCCCATTTTGCATTATGCTACACCAAGACCTTTTAGGAAATATCGGGGATGCATGCCAAGGTTGCAGCCCAGCACTAATTAATTTTCCTTGAAGAGACTCTAAAGTTATGTACACACTCTCTTCGGCCTCCACTGCACTGTTTACCTTCCTTTTCTGTCGCGAAACTCATACCATACCCACCATCATTGCAACCAGCTCTTCTACTGGCTCTGCTCTGACGGACCATTGTCATAAGTGTCAGGTTGGCGGTAAGGTACCAGGGGGCTGTATACATGCATGAGCTGTATGCTCGTTAGCATGGCGTGTGACAATCCAATCATAAACACCGGGGCGAGGTGTACAGTGACACCCCTCAAATGAAGCGGACTGGTGCATGGCAGGTGAGGTGGAGCACACGGAGTGTGTGGTGCCATGCTTGCTTGGCAA
This sequence comes from Sinocyclocheilus anshuiensis, assembly GCF_001515605.1. Classification (NCBI taxonomy): domain Eukaryota; kingdom Metazoa; phylum Chordata; class Actinopteri; order Cypriniformes; family Cyprinidae; genus Sinocyclocheilus; species Sinocyclocheilus anshuiensis. Next base: position 467,143 of record NW_015548336.1, read on the forward strand.
TTTGGTGCTGCTGTAATTTGGGGGTAGCAATTTCCTGCAGCAGTGTCTCTGAGCAGTATTACAGAGGAATCCGAACAGTAATTCATCATTTCATGCTTCCTGCTGTTTGCTGATATAACCTGCGCAAGCGAACGATTGTAATTGCAAATCTTTGTATTTGTGATCTGCAACTTTTTAGTGCTTGTTTGGAGCCATGAATTCAAATATTTGCAGGCTGTGCTTTTTGGCAGTTGTGAAATTAAGTCCAAAAGTCCTAAATGCTTTCTCCATTGCATGGATCTACAAAACTTTTCTTTAGTTGTCTAGATTAAATCTGTCTGAATCATCTTGCCTGAATCTTTTTTTTTTTTAGTTTACTTAAGTTTTTAGTTTTAAAAACAGATACAAGGCTGCAAAACAATAGAATCACATTTCTCGGGTCTGTAAGGAGGTGCCAGGATTTCCCCCCACACAACTTTGTTTGTTAATTTTCTTAAAATTTGTGATACATTTTTATTGCGACATTATTTTATTTTTAATGAATATATGACAAAAAAACTTTGAAATTTATTTATTTTATATTTATTACCATTTCATTCTTCTAGGCTAGTCAGAAACACAATCACATCAACCACAATTATTATTGTTTAGCTTTTTCTCTGTAGTTTATACATTAAAAGTACTCCTAATGGTGGGTATAAGAAAGACAGTGTCCTAATATAAAGTCAATATTTCAGAAAATATTATACATATTACATATATATATATATATATATATATATATTTATATAAAAATAAAGATTTATAAATGAAAGTATACAGTATAGCTGCCTCTTTATTTTAGGAAGGGGGTTACTTACAAGGGGATCATTATACGGGGGGGTCAGTAGCATCAAAAAGTCTGGAAACTTTTTTTATAGACCATCCTATATTATAACCACATTCTATGCAGTGTTTTTTGTAGCATATGTATCCCCCCACAGCTTAGTTGTCGTGATGCTAGAGATGTGTTAACAAATGTTCCTCACCCTGCATCAATATGGATGAAGTTAACTTGCTACGCTTGCCTCTGTGGCAGTGCCGAGGCAGATAAAACATTTGGTACATCGCTCGCCTCCGCTAATTTTTGTTTATTATGTATTTATGGTCCATGCCTTTGATTCCGAGTGATCAAATGCTACATTTCTAGCCTTGGCTCACTAAATTGCTTTGGCACAGAACAGCTTTCCCCTCTTCTCTCACTCTCCTTTGCTCCTCTTTTTTATTCCTTTGCTGTATTTTATGGTTTCCTATGGCCTGCTCCCTCCTCTCTGTATGTACCCTCCAGCACTTTTTATGTTGTACTTTCTCTCCCTCCTGATCTCTAGAAATTAAGGCACTTGATTTTGCAGTCTGATGAGCAATTTGTGTCGTATTTGCGAGAGCAAGCTGTGATTTTCTTTGAATCACAATGCATGCATACGGACACAGCGAAGCTGCTTGCACAGCAGATTTTCAATTCATATTTACAATGTTTTCGCCTTTTAATTGCCCAGAGCGAAATGTCATAAGAGCATGCTGGAATGAAGCACTGTGGAGACAGCTCGGGTACGGGGCTTTGACATCCAGTCACACACAGCACAGACTCCTGTGCAGCCGTGTATATTTAGTCTCATTTGAAAGCATTTTTCTTCTGTTGTGAATCAGAGTAAAGAAGTGTGCTGCCACCTCAGCACTTCCTGCTCTCTGCTGCTTAAGTCTGTGTCATTTTTTCGTGAAATACACTAATGTGGAAGGCACCAGTCATGTGTGCTTTGCTGATCTGGCATGAATACCCAATGAGAGCCGCTTTAAGTAGGAATTGCCTGTGATGTAAATACTGTTTTAACTCTTTCGACTCTGTTAATTATTCATCCACCATCAGTGACAGTCCAGTGAGGAGATTGAAGATGGCCTGGCAGCAGTGGCTTCCTCCGTTTGAGTCCTTTTTACACCAGTCAAGTTAATCTCAGTCCAGCACAAGAGGACAGGCTATGAAAGGAGTGTGAGAGGACAGGGAAAGTTTGCGTCCAGATAACTCTTCCCTCCTCCTTCTTCCTTACCTTTTCCTCCTCCTTCTCTTTCCTCTCCTCCTTTGCCTTCCCCTCTTCCTCTTCCAACTCCTTTTCAATTTTCTTTTTCTCCTCCTCTTTCTCTTCCTCCTTCGTCCCTATTTTGCTTCTCCAAGTCAAAGCACTTGTGGAAAATTTTATTGCTCCAGCTAACAACTCACAATTGTAAAATTGACAATCTATATAGACACTGACTGACAGAGAGGTGAGAAAAGTTTAATTTATGCAAATGAGTACCAATAAGAGTGAGTCAGTGTAACTAATCTCATCCGTCTTGTCTATAGTACCTCACAAGAGAAGATAACGTTACTGTGGGTGATTTCACTTGTGTATGTTTTGTTTCTGCCCACATACAGTGATGTAAATTAAAACCGGATGCGTAGAAAATAGTGTCAGAAATTGTCAGCATTTTGAGTGAGTTTGATTAATGGATGGATGATTGTTTATTTTGCTCATGATATGATGTATTATGCACTGCTGCAGTTTATATACAAAATTTTCCCCTGTGGAATGATTCCTTGTCAGAATACAATGACGTCTTATTTTTTACTGGCAATACATCTCATTTGTTAACATAGCTTTTAAAAACTATGGGCAGTTACGCAGCCCAACAATGAAGTTTGGATGTCCAGCAGTCGTGTCCCATCTCATCTATCTACACTAACCTGAGAAGCAACAGCTCTCATATTTTTGTGAAGGAAGTAGTTTTGTGTAAAGAAAATTATTATTAGTATTATGTGCCCTGTTTATTTGTTGAATCAATTAGTTACACAGTTGTTTGGCTGCACATTCATTTTGCACTATTTATAATTGTTGGAATGTGGATAGTTAGTCTTTGACCTTTTTTTTTTTAATCTAAATTTCATAGCGTTCCTTAATAGACTTTGTTTTTTAAAGATTGTTGAGTTACTTACCATTATTTTGCTGTGTAGCTGTTTTTGAATGCAAGAACATGTTTAGTGTGAACACCCCATAAGAAACACATCTGTTCGGACATGAACCGAAATCAGCCTAATTAGAGCTTCCTTAAGTCTAACTTGTCAACTAATCGTTTAGACAACATACCGACTAATCAGTTTTGAAAAAGTGTAGTTTTGAAGACCCTTAATAAGGGGAAATGTGTAAATTGACAGAGCAGGAGTTGGAAAAAAAAACCTCCCTTGAAAGCTGCAGCAAGTTCTGTGCTGCATTTTAATTTGGTTTTAATGGTTTATGTATTTCCCTATTCTATTTGTTACATTTTGTTGTGAGAAACCTCTGGGACTGTTGTCATTGTTAAATATTATTTCTATATAATCTTTACTATTGCTTGGTGCAACTTAGTTGACATAAATTTCTAATGGTATTTCTTAAACCCAAGAGCATATACAGTAGTTTTTTTTTCCCTTGCTTGCTACTGTAGCTTAATTTGTCCCAGTCTCTCATTAGTTCATTGAAAATGCCAGCCAGCTGATTAAAACTTGCAAGTATGAAAACAAACATTTCACACTGCACCTACAAATTAAACAACCAAGTCCCATTTTAAATCACTACAGATGTAGGTTTCAGAGTTCAGCAACCTCCCGCTGGCTGGGTGGATAGATACATCTTGATACTGGTTTTATCTGTTTTATTCATTGGACTTCTAAAGGAATAATTAACAAGGATTTAAAATGGCTTTTATGGATCACCTGCTGTCCCCAATATAATTTTTGTGATTGCACAGCAGAAAAGTGGCAGAAACATTGACGATAACGTCTGGCACTGAATTGTCTTGCAAGAACAGTAAGTCCCCAATTAAAGCGATATATCCCTCAGTCTACATAGCTCAGCACCTCGAACCCACAGAGCACATTTTACCACAGCATGAAGTAGACCAAAGAGAACAGAGGATAATCCGTTCTATTCCTCGCATTTAGTTGTATTTCAGAAGAATATTTGTTTTACTTGATTCTACTTTTTATGCATAGGACAGTGTTACCTTTTATCAGGTAGAAGTCTTTTGGAAATCATTTTAAAAGTCAGCATGAAATAGAAAGGACCCTATTTACTTTCTTGCACTTTCATGCATTTAAATACAATAAAAAGTAATATTGTAAAACATTATTGCAATTAAACAGCTGTTTTCTATTTTAAAATATATTAAAATGCAATATATTCTTGTGATGGCAAAGCTGAATTTCCAGCAGCCATCATTCCAGTCTTCAGTGTCACATGATCCTTCAAAAATCATTCTAATATGCTGATTTGGTGCTCATATAACATTTATTATGAATAACAATGTTGAAATTAGTTGTGCTGCTTAATATTTTTGTATATATATATATTTTTTTTTATTTGAATCTTACTGACCCAAACTTTTGAACGGTAAAGCATATCACATTAAGAAAGTGAAACAGGTTGCAAATCCTGTTTCATGTTGACTTTAAAGATGTTTTTGCAACAGCATGTGCTCTGTATGTGTGGATCCAGGTTGGGTCTCAAGATAACCACCCCATTCGACACCCGTCACTGAGAATCCTCTCAAAATGCACAGATGCATTTGTTATGTCTGACGTGTTGCGACCTGGTAAATATTATCATCCTACAAGCAAACAAACAATCCTTTTGGTGGAGATAAAGGTGCAGCTTGTGGTAAGGTAATGGGACGGAGCTATTAGCGGTGTCACTCATTCTGCCAGTCCTGTCAGTGACGCCCGGTCTGACGCCATCTCCCTCCCCTCATCCACCTGCTTATCTTTCAGATAAATTAAGTCAGGCAGGAGGCGGCCAGGCGGGGGGAGCATGCATCCACACCTATCAAGTGATAGGAATACCGTGCACAGATCACTGCTCTATTGACTTTAGTTAATAGCGCTGGGGTACAACGCTGTTGCTGACATCTCCGTCAGAATTTTGAGAGCCCGTCTGATTGACAGACGCAGGGAGGGAATAAACACCGGCTAATTACATGCAGCCGCATGTTTGTCAGAAACCTGACCCCTCATGCCACGGTGCCCAAAAGACCACAGATTTAGCTCCCTGCATGCCCCTGAAAACAATAAAACTACCAGCTGTGTGGTCCCGATCACATCCCTGACTTTTACAATTAGCCACCTGCATGTTAGTTAGTGGTCCGCTGTCTGTGAAGCACATATGAGGTCAGCTTCACACGCCATGCCTTTCTACTTCCTCCACGCCACAGCAGTCAATCCCAGGGAGCTCACATGAGGGAATTGCCAATCAAAGAGCATGTCGGGCCCCAGGACGTTAATGGAGGCAGCCGTCAGCAGGAGGAAGCCAGGCTCATGACGTTCATGCTAGCTTTTCAGATCTCTCCGACAGGTTGACAGGCTTGGAGCCCTGGCTGCGGCCTGTAAAGGTCACCTGTCATGCAGGGTTATATATGTCTGTTTGTTCTTGTGTGCCAGAGGAAGAAAATTCCCCTACCAGCCTGTATTCATGCCTGCCGCTCTACTCGATCGCTACCTCATCACCTCTTTTCTAAGCTTAGTCCTAACCCATAGGCATGGTTAGTCATGAGTACATTTTCACCCCTAAGAACTTCAGCTCTGGTCTGAAATTCAGCCAAACATCCTTCTCTTCTCACAGAAGCCAAGATGCCAACTTAGTCTTGTGGCTATTTCTTTTTTCCCCCTTTTTTTTTTTTTTAAGGCGAGGTGCGAGACTGTCCATCAGTCCCTGTGCGATGAGGGTGGTGAGATTAGGACCTGGTTAAGAGGTGTCCATAATTGAATTCCAGACATCTCAATGTGCATTAAGGTGGACAGTGGGACAAGATAAAGCTTTTTCCCAGATGAGAAGCGAGGAGAGGCTTACTGACACTCAGTACCATCAGAGACCATCACAGTGCTAATGCTAAGAGCCGAGGCTCATGGGAAGGAAGCGGTCACCCTGTGAAAACATGCTGATGAGATTCGCTCTACCCTAACTCTCACTGTCTACTTTATCTGTCAGGGGAGAAGAGATATTTTTTAACCTTTTGAAATTGTAAAACACTGTAAATCTGTTCAAACAAAGAATGAAAGTCTGTTCTCAATCCTTAATCTGCTCATTTTCTTACATGTTGAACTTTTAAATCTCAAAGTAATGATTTTCCTAGTGTTTAATAATATAAGTAAACTAATTAGAATGGCTTATGTACCATTTGCTTTTCAAAAAACTGTTAAAACAATTAGGAAAATTATACTGCACAAGTCCCAAAAGTCCTGTTCTCATCAGCACCTTATATGAAATGCAAATGTGAACATATCCTTGCTATCATCAAGTCATTGTTACCTCATTAGTGAAATGGCAGGCAATAATTCCTCAGTATATGCGTTTACACTTTGTCGGAAGAACCTGCCAAACAAGGTTGTATGTGTATTTCCTAGCAACATGTTTTGCTTACCGAGAAATGCAATCGATTTTTTTTTCATAATGATTTTTATAGTTGTTTTACAATGTCAGCACACCAGCAATTGTGACTGTTATTAGAAGTATATTCTGCACTATAGGTGTTCTACCTGTTGACCAGAGTTTCACAAACAGGGGTTTGACAGGGAACTGCAGGGGGTTTGTGAGTTGATGAAAAGCTAATAATGAATTAAATAAAATGTAAGATTAAAATGAACAAATGGGGCTGCATAATGAATAAAATTAAAAATAATTACATTATTAAAAAGAAATAAAAAAAATTGAAATGGAGATATATCTTCTCAAATCGTGATTAAGGCTGTGACTGAATTCAAGTAGTCTTGCACTGTTTCCGTTTGTTAGTTTACACATGTGCAGCTTATAATACCATGTTTTCAAAGTGCTTAATTCACAGTAAATGATGCTTCTCACAATTTCCATCTCTGTAAGCACTGTGAATTTAAAGGTGCACTAAACGATTTCTGCCAAGCGATGTTTCAAAATCAACGTTACTCACCTATCAAGAAGAAACAACGCAACCTCCGCGTTTGATTCGAGCCCTCTTTGTTATCTACCATCTCTCTCTATCTATAGTCGATCTGCTAATATCTGTCCTGTGGACTCAAATTGAGCGCTCTCTTCTCTCTAACATCACAAGACATGCCCCCTTACTGCTGATTGGCTACAAGTGTGTTTTGGGACTCGGTCCGACGCTGTGTAGGGGTGGGAATCTTTAGGCACTGGAATCTCTGTAAGTCAGTACTGCCATCTTAAAAATAGTGGTGTGAATCTTCACTGGTTTCACGATTCAGTTCAATTACGATTATGATGTCAATGATTCGATTCAACTCAATATCACGATGTGTCACGTTCTCAATTTTCAATATTACTGCACATGGCTACATTTTCATATAAATTTTATATAAAATTTATTTTGTGCAAATTTTGCTTAATTTTTTTTTTTTATTAAATTATAAGCAGGCTACTTTTTTAAATAATTACTCATTTTAAAAATAAGTGTTCTTTAAGTAGGCTATCCGAAAGTTTACAGACAATCATGGGTTTTTCTTTTTTCCTCAGCATTATTGCTGTTTGATTATTACTGATGAGATCACAGACAGTGGCAGCTTTAACAGGCTGCATTCACACCGATTCACACTAATGCACATTTCTATTTGATATATCAGATATTTTGTCCTGTTCTGAAAACATAACTGTCTGTGTTTACATCAATTTCGTATAAAAGTATTCTGAGATGCAAGCGCATTTAACCGCAGCCGCGATCGAGCTTTAGGACAACAAACACAAAGCACACGTGAAAGTCTGTCAGTACGTGAGTTTCGTGTATCTAATACGCACATAGCCTACTGCATTCCAAACGTCATAAATGAAAGCATATCTAAAGTAAAACACGCATCTCATAGCGCATATTCTGTGCAATGAAGTCCGCAGCGATTGTCTCTAGCGCACACACGTGCCATATGCGGGAAAAAACAAGCTCAGAGCACACGTGAAAGTCTGTCAGTACGTGAGTTTCGTGCATCTTATACATATACTGCATTCCAAACGGCATAAATTAAAGCATATCTAAAGTAAAATACTGAAATAACGGCGGGTGGAAGCAAGCACACACTGTCAAGCAATGCGCACGTGTCTCACAGCGCATATTCTGTGCAATGAAGGCCGCCGCGATTATCTCTAGCGCGCACACGTGCCATATGCGGGGAAATCGATTACCCATGCTCAGAATCGATTCTGAAATGTTCAGAATCGATTCAGAATTGTTGAAGAGAGAATCGCGTTGCATCAGAGAATCGATTTTTTCTCCCACCCCTAACGCTGTGGTCAAAAGCGTTTCTATGAATATGAATTTCAAATATATCAAATTTCAAATCAAAAGTATATTTACATTCAAATTTGCATAACTTGCAACATTTTTGTGGTTAAAAGGTTATAGAGCATTTCAGGAATATCCCACCACAATAAAAGCTTGAGGAACTAAAATGTTAAAAGCATTTGAAAGTGAAAAATTTAAGACATAAATATTTGTAGTGTTATTTTAAGGCATTTACTATTTATAAGAACAACTGTTTCCTTTAGCAGTAGAGCCTTTGTTCTTCGTGTCAGCAGTAACAAAATGAGACAATTTAATATGAAATGAAATGTCATATTGCAGTTTAAATCACAATATATGACAGTATAATATAATTTTTAAAGTTTTGCAGTCCTATGTGTAAAAATAATTTTAATATAAAGACCATCAAAATAAAATGATTCAATATTTTCTGTTTAGATGCATGTCATGTGTCATTAACTGACATCAGAGAATCAAATAATTTAAATATTAACTTTAAAATCCCAGGGGGTTCTTCAAGTAAACATTTTGCATCTAATGGGTTCAGCTGATAAAAACGTTTTGGAAGCCCTTCCATAGACTGAGAATTACATTGAGAGAAGCTTTGATGCCCCCTGTTTTTGTTTTTGTTTTTTGCTAATGGACGAGGCCTGTTAATTGTTTGAGGGTCAAGCAGCTCACAAGTCGGGATTGTTTGTTCGTCTAGAAAAGAAGATCAATACAGAGAAGAGGTTGTAAATAAATGGGCCATGAAAGCACCTATGCTGGCAACAGAAGCAATCCAAACCCTGCCACCCTAAAAAGCCACCACCAGGAGTAATGTGCAGTCTTGAAAGCTGTTACTCAGGCCCGGGGAAAAGTTTGGCCTGGGTGTGAAGGATGTGGAGTGTCAGTTTTGTTCATGTTGGAGGAGTGGGAAGGCTTGGGCGGATGCTGGAACTCTCAGCGGAGCATCCAGCAAGTGTCTACTTTAGAGAGAGGAAGATCAAAGAGAGGAGTTTAAAGAGAAGGGGGGTGGGGGACTTAAAAGTCTCCCTGCGGTTTTGGGTTTTGGGAGTGATCCAGGTATACCGCTAGTGTATTGATGTGGTGCGCTGTTGTTCTGTTCGTTCCCTTTTTATTTTCTCTCGTCCTGCTAAATCAAGTCAAGTCAAGTCACCTTTATTTATATAGCGCTTTTAACAATACAGATTGTGTCAAAACAACTGAACAGCATTAATTAGGAAAACAGTGTGTCAATAATGCAAAATGACAATAGTAAACCCTAATTTTTCAGTTAAAGACAGTTCATCATTGAATTCAGTGATGTCAACATCCAGCTCAGTTCAGTTTAAATAGTATCTCGTCGCCTGGGGCTTGGCTCGCGTCTTCCGTGGCAGGTGCTGCACCCAGGGTCCGTGGTGTCCCGGCGCCGGAGTGAAGGACATCTGGGAAGATCGCGTCCTGGGTGCACCGGGCCTG